>NC_057796.1:356130322-356177345 GCF_018294505.1 Triticum aestivum | reverse complement strand
TACGGGTTCCGGCAAAACCCTTGAGGTTCGAACACTGGGGTGCACATGAAGATCTCTCCTCCCTCTAGGTCGCACGCATCATGATCTCACGGCCTAGCTCGACGAACCCAAAGAACAAGGGGACAAAAGATTTATGCTGGTTCGGGCCACCGATGTGGTGTAATACCCTACTCCAGTGTGGTGTGGTGGATTGCCTCTTGGGCTGAGGATGAACAGTACAAAGGAAGAACAGCCTCCTGAGGAGAGGTGTTCTTGTGCTTGGTCAGCTGGTGTGGTGTCTATCTAGCCAATCTAGACCTCTCCAATATGAGTTCCCCCCCAGCTATGGTGGTGGCTAGCCCTATTTATAGAGGCCTTGGTCCTCTTCCCAAATATTGAGCGGGAAGGGATCCCACAATGGCCTAGTTTCAAGGGGATATAGCCGCATTCATTGCTTGTTGTGATTCGTGCCAGCGCATTAAAGCTGAGCATCAAAAATCAGCAGGGCTGCTACAGCCAAACAGAATACCTGAGTGGAAATGGGACGAAATCGGAATGGATTTTATCGTCGGACTACCTCGATCACAGCGCGGAAATGATGCTATATGGGTCATCACAGATAGGCTAACCAAGGTAGCACATTTCATTCCCGTGAAGATGACCTACTCCACTCAGAGGCTTGCTAAGCTTTATCTCTCCCGTATAGTTTGTCTGCATGGAGTCCCAAAGACTATAATATCCGACCGGGGCACTCAATTTGTTTGTAAATTTTGGGATCACTTACAGCAAGCTCTGGCACGCAACTAGAATTTAGTACAGCGTACCACCCCCAGACTGATGGACAAACTGAACGCGTGAACCAAATCCTAGAGGACATGCTGAGAGCCTGTGTTCTCACCTATGGAACCGGTTGGGAGGAAAGTTTGCCATATGCCGAGTTCGCATACAACAACAGTTACCAAGCCAGCCTACAAATGGCACCTTTTGAAGCATTGTACGGACGGAGATGTCGTACCCCATTAAACTGGTCAGGAACAGGTGACAGTCGTATCTTCGGCCCAGGCATGCTCAAGGAAGCCGAGGAGAAAGTTAAACAAATCAGGGGCCGACACAAGACAGCTCAAAGCCGACAAAAGAGCTATTACGATCGAAAACATGGTGAGGTCAGCTTTGAACCCGGTGAATATGTGTACCTACGAGTGTCCCCTATGAGGGGCCTGCAATGGTTCAAAATTAAAGGGAAGCTAGCCCCAAGATTTATTGGACCCTTCTGTATAGTTGCACGAAGAGGCACAGTAGCCTACCAGCTGGACCTACCCAAAGAGCTGTCAGACGTCCACGACGTGTTCGACGTCTCGCAGTTGAGGAAGTGTGTGAGCAACCCGGATAAGCATGTATCTCATGAAAGCATTGACATGCAACCAGACCTCACCTACAGAGAGCGGCCAGTAAAAATATTGGAAGAGTCTGAAAGGAGAACCCGCCAGAAAACGATTAAATTTTTCAAGGTTCAGTGGAGCAATCACACCGAGGATGAAGCAACATGGGAAAGAGAGGATTTTCTTCAGGCAGAGTACCCACATCTATTTGAGGATCAGCTGAAATCTCAGGGACGAGATTTTTCCTAAGGGGGTAGGTGTTGTGACACCCAAAAAAAAAATATTTGGCTTTATCAAACTTTTATTTGATTTGAGGGAGGTTATTTAATTTTTCTTCTAAAGGACTCTCCTTCTCAAAAACCTTCTTTTTATGACAAGTATTTTGCTTGGTTTTATCCAAGACTTGATCTTTGGTCTTGGAGGTTTTTCATCTTGTGTTGGCTCAACACCAATGTTTTTCATTGGAAAAGTTTTTGAAAATCTTTTCTTTTTAAAATGGCCCTATGGCTTATGGAGTGATCCTTTCCCCTTTCAAAATCTCCTCTTGCCATGACATCAGTGGAAATCCCCTCCCAAAAGTCACCTCCCCTCTTTGTGTCAAGATAAACTTCAAATCCAGCAAGTTGAACTCCCCCATGATTTTGTTTCCATTTATCTCTTATCAAAAACTTTTTCTGCCTTCTATTTTGATCCTTGGAGGTTTACAAAGGAACTACTAGTTCTCCTTTGAGTTTTGCCTCCAAACAAATTTCCCTGGCTAGTCCTTAGAGCCCTCAACCAAGATCCATGAAGATCCACTGGTCTCCAGTTCAAAAATTTCAAATTGTGCTTGCTGCAAGTTTGGACCATATTTGTCAAATTTGATGAAATTCATTTGTTTTCTCCTCCTAAAAATCTGAGAAAATTCAGGCAGCCTCTGGATGCATCGAGAGGTCACCTCACCAAGCCCCAGCTCCAGAAAAAAATTCCCTCATGCCAAGTCATATCATCAAACACCTGGCGTGCACTGTTACTGTCAAGGTTCAGAAAATTCAGAGATACAGTTTCAGAGCCGCCGTCGTTTTCTTCAGAAACCTACCTCGATCTCGCGAGTAGCCGCGGTGGCGCCTTGCTCCCTGTTCCCTCCTTCTTATCCCTGCACCGCACGATCGCCTAGACACTTGCGGGCGTCGGCGACGAGCTGGCAGAGGTGCGCCTCCCCGTGAGTGGTAGCAGCAGCGCCCATTGCGGCTGCCAGAGAGGCGCAGCGTTGGACGGCGCCGTCCAGCGCCGCCCAAGCCACCAGAGGCCACCGCGTGGCCGTCCACTCACCTGTGCATGCTGCAGGTCCGTCGTCGTGAACTGGAAGGCGCGGAGCGCGCTCCCTGCCGCCGTCGTGCCCGTACGGCCGTTCCGTCGAGGGCCAGCGTATTACACAAGCCCGACCGAGGTTTGAGCAGAGAAACGGTGCCAGTGATCCACCACGATGATGCCTAGCCACCTAAACCCCCTGCCCGACCTCTGCCTCGCCGTAATTTCTCGTCGGCGTTATCCCATTCACGGCCACCTCCTCGGATCGCCTATAAAAGGAGGTCCCGAGCTCGAACTCGAACCCGCACCACCTCTACACACCACTAGTACCACGCCAAGCCACTAGGCAGACCTCGAGGGAGTCTTCTTCCCCAACTCCGGCCGCCTCGACCCGCTTCTGGATCCAGCACGATTCACTCACGTGCATGCACCCCTACCTCTCAGCTCATGCCAGTAGTCTCCTAGTGCATCCACCTCTTTGACCCGCGCATCAATTTGGAGTTTGCAGCACCCACCGGAGTATTCCACCATCGCCCGAACCACCGTCCGCCGGAGATAGGGTCGCCGTCGACGTGGTGCTCTCCGACGGTCAAGTCCACCACCCACCGACGCGGAAGAACACCCTGAACCCGTAGGTACCCTCCGATCACTCTGCCTCGCCGTGGTTCAACGCCAGCGACCACCGCAGCCTTCGGGCGCCGGCGAGCTCGGTTGGATTTTGAACCTGACGGGTGGGACCCCCCGTCAGCCTCTCTCCTTTCTCCTTCGAACCGTTTTCTGAAAGCGCCTTCGGGCAATGTGTGTTTTCTCTCTGGGCTAACGCATTTCTTACCGAAGCGTTTTTTGCTTTTTCAAACAAGTCCCTGGATCTTTTCTGTTTCATCACAGATTAGTCCTTGGACCAAAACCCTTAAATCTTTTAAACAAAAGATGCTTTTTGATTGATTCTTTTTCTGTCAGTCTTATATTTTAGTCTAGTTTTTTATAGTATTTATTTGGAAAAATTTTGGAACAATTTTTATACACGCAACGGTATTCACGTTAGTATACGGTCTCGTTATACCGTAGGTTCCGGAGGAGGTGACGGAGCCGCGAACTTCGCCGAGCTAGACTCCGACTTCTCCGAACCAGGCAAGCATGTTTGAACCTTTGATATAATGGGTGATTTGCATGTTTGCTTGAATAGTTTGTGCATAGCATATGAGCATCGGTGAGTGTTACGTTGCAAGCAAGGCAACTAACCGTGTGCTTCGAAGTTTTACTATGATCTCTTGATGAGAGATGACCTGATCATGTGGTGACATGAGAGGGAGTAAGATGGTATTGTTGTAGCATGCCAGTCTTATGTCATTCGATAAACTCCAACGTGAACGTGGACCGAGCCACGTTACCGTTCGTCCCCTCCCGTACTGCCACATGTTTTCTGCAAAGAATACGGTTTAGTAAGTTGCAAACCTCTTTCCTTGTACACACCAAATAGAGGGGTCGGGATGAGGGTTCCATGGCCCTGGATTAAAGCCAGTCATCCGGTCAGGGGGCATGGGTGTTTCCGGTTGGGACCGAGAGGGGGGCACCCCTTAGAGCGCGCGGTATAAATTTGATCCCATGCTACACGAGGTTGTAGCCTCCCCATCTCAAAGTTTTTCTTGAACGTTGCCTAGGGTGATTCCTGGCATCGGAATGTGGAATGGGAGTGTACTGGATAGATGTGTTTCTCCTAAAATACCGTAAACGGAACTAGCCCCTTGTGACTACTGAAATCCGTTGGTTGTGGTTAAGAGTACAAACTCTGCAGAGTCAAACCTTCCGAGTCATCGTGTCCATGGTCAAAGACCGTGGCAAGCATATCCCTATTCATGTCAGTCCCCGTGTCAGTTTCCATGGGAATCTCGGTGAACAAGCTTGAGTGGTAAACCCAGTTGAATGTTACTCCTGTGGATGGACTAACCATTTTATTATTTCGTACCTCAGTATTTCCTTGAAATGATTTAACTTCATGAGCTGCTGGAATATTATGTATGATATATAAGCCCTTTCTGTGATGTCGCTCAGACGTCCGACTGTGGCATTCTTGTTATTTACTTTCGATATAAGCCCTTTATGTGATGTCGCTCAGACGCCCGACTGTGGCACTCTCGTCATTTACTTTTGATATAAGCCCTTTATGTGATGTCACTCAGACGTCCGACTGTGGCACTCTCGTTATTTACTTTTGATATAAGCCCTTTATGTGACGTCGCTCAGACGTCTGACTGTAGCACTCTTGATATTTACTTTTGATATAAGCCCTTTACGTGATGTCGCTCAGAGGTCCGACTGTGGCACGCACTGTCATTTACATTCCATTATAAGCCCTTTATGAGGTGTCGCCTTGACGCCCGACTGCGGCATTGTTAATTTATTTGTATCCTTTCGAGGGGTCATTGCAGACACTCGATTGGCATTCAGTACTACATTGGGATTTCGGGAGGACTACCGCCCGACTTCCTTTTATTTTCCATGCATAGCTACTTTATTATCTGAGTGCGCATTATTAATCTGTATGCATCATGTTTGCATTTGTTATATCTTATGTCCAAACTGTCTTGCGAGTACTTTCATAGTACTCACCTGGCTTGTTGATTTGGCCAGATGTTGACGAAGGCGATCTCATGGATGAAGAGTTTGATAGTGAGTCCGACGCCTAGAGGAGTCCCAGTCAGTCCCGTGCGATCCTGGATTTTGGTCACTTGTATTATATACGCTTCCGCCACCCACAATAAGAGTCCTCGAGCCTCACTCCAACGCTCGATGAGCTGTAAGATTTAGGAGTCATGTCACCCACTTCACTGTGGCATATCCACCTCGCTTTTATTACGAGTCAGTAGTATGCCACCATACCCCCTTGTGTCATATCCGCCTTTATGTTTAATATCGGCGTGCTTGTAATAAATTGTTGAGCAGTCTCCGCTAAACCTTGTATTATATTTAGCACTCCTGGATATTTCTGTAATCAAGAAATTGTCTACCAGTGAGAAGGATTCTTCTCTACTGGTCCGTAAAAGAGATCGGTTTCTCAATAAATGTTTTATTGGAAAACCGGTCGTGACAAGCTTGGTATCAGAGCCAGGCTGACTGTAGGAAGCCACTAGGTGCGATCCCTAATCAGTTATTAGCGTTTTAGTGCTTTTTTAGCATTTTGCGAATGTAGCAATTTTCTGTTGGTCATCATAAATTTATGATTTGACTACTCAGAATTTTTCCCTACTTTTGTAGATGGCTGGCAGCGACTGCGAGACTCGGGTGTTCACTAATGTGCCCGAGGGGTTTGTCAAACTCCTCGTCTCCATCACCAAGCTCACAATCGGGCCAGCGACTCGTCCGGAGTTCACGCTTTACCAGCACAAGCTCAGCGACGACGTGTCTATGCACCAGGCCGTGGTGCAATTAAAGGGAGGACGTTCTGCGTCTCGCCACTTCCGTTTTGTGGGAAGGGCCATGCCTGCGGAGAGGCATGCCATGCAGATGGCCGCCCGTGAGGCAATAGCACGCCTTCGGGATATTCTTCCTACCATGAAGACTCGTCGCTACCGCTACCTCCCATGCCATTTGCCATATACTTGTCACTATGCATTAGCCTGCCATAGGGGAGAGAGGGATGAAGCTATCGAGATGCTTGTTGAGTATCTCAAAGCTCTGGAGGCAGCTTTCGACAACCTCGTGGACGGTCTTGTGGCTGCCCGCATGGACTTATTTCGGGGCTGTTCTGCCAACAGGAGGGAGCTTCTCCACATGCCACCGCCACTGACTTTCGTCTCGTCCTCAGCATCCTATTCACGTGCCATTTTGGCCACCGCTCGCCGTCTGCCTACCACTGAGGAGTTTGACCAGGTCATTGCTCCTACTCTAGCACCCACACCACCGCCTGCCGCACCCGCACCATCCCCTCAACGCAGTGCTACGCGCCTGGAGCCTATTAGGGAGGAGGTGGAGGTTGAGTCTCCTACGCCGCTGGGTCTTACCCTCGGCAGACAGAAGGAAATCTTCACCATCTCCGACTGAGTGCGCCTAGGAGCCGTGTGATGTACCCGCTTGTATGATATGTTTTATATGTACATAGGTTTGGTGAGAAGTAGTTTGTGTGCGCATCATGTAGGAACCCGGAGAAGTGCACTAGCCTAAATAACATGTCAGGAATGTGTACACACATCCTGAGTGCTGTATTGTATAATTACGTATCATGTGTAAGATATGTACTGAGCAGTCCTTCTCCGTGCGCAATCAAATATTTTCTTGAAAAATCTTGAGGTCTTTTAAATTTTTGCCTTTGCAAAATTTTCCTTGTGCCACACAGTTCTTCTCATGAGTTTTGCAAAATAATACCCCAGAGTGGAAAATGTCTCGTCCGTGGACTCGTTCCATGCCAAATCCACCGGAAGAAGTTTATGGAACACAGACAAGCAACAACTTCACACAGGGGCAGTCTAGTCAGCAGGACAGCGAGGCAGCATTATCTCAAGTATGCCGCCTTTTCGAACAAAGCCAACAGCAACACCAAGAAATGATGAATCACGTCATCAATATGGGAAATCACCGTGAGCCATACCAACCGCACTCCAAGTTGTCTGAACTACAGAAGACACGCCCTCCAACATTCGCTCACATTGATAGGCCGCTTGAAGCCGATGATTGGCTTCGAGACATCGAAAGAAAGTTGATTATTGCTCAATGTTCTGATCATGAGAAGGTGCATTATGCACCTCACTACCTCACTGGAGCAGCTGCCGCATGTTGGGAAAACTTCCTACACATGCATCCCAGTGAACATAACATCACCTGGGAAGAGTTTAAGGAAGGTTTTCGTGGGGCGCACAGCCCCAGGAGCATCATAAAAATCAAGAAAAGGGAGTTTGATGACCTCAAGCAGAGAGGCATGACAGTGACTGAATACAACAGTCAGTTTACTCAACTATCTCGTTATGCCTACGATGAGCATATGACTGAGAACAAAAGGATGGAAAAAAAATTGGACGGCCTGGCGCCAGCACTAAAATGCCAACTGGTCGTACACACTTTTCCCGATTTCAAAACTCTGGTTGACAAGGCCATTACATTGGAGAATGAGCGCCGCAGCCTGGAGGATATTCGCAAGCGAAAAAGGGACAAGACGACTCATGCTCGCAGCAACTGGAGCAAGACTGATATTCGGAGGAATGAAGCGAGAAAGTCCACGACCACTGCTCTAAGGCCAACCAAACATTTCCATTCAAGGGACAAGGACTTTACATACCGTCCATGTGTCACTTGCTATGCTTGTGGAGAGGAAGGGCACTATGCCAAACAGTGCCCAAAACCAAGGAACTCGGCCCCCAAGCCGAACAATGGTGGAAATAATCCAGCCCCCAGGCGTAACAATTTCAATCCCAACAACAATCACAAGAAGGGTCACCTGAACCATGTGACCAAGGAACAAGCACAGAATGCCCCAGATATCGTGCTCGGTACGTTCCCTGTCAACACAATACCTGCCACGGTTTTGTTTGATTCTGGAGCTTCTCACTCGTTCATTTCGAAGAGTTTTGTTTTGCAACATGGTTTTCCGATACTTTCCTTGGAAAAGTCTATGATCATCAAGTCCCCCGGGAATAAGCAGATCACTCAGAGTTACTGCCAAGGAGTGATTATTGAGTTTGAAGGACTAAAGTTTCAGGCAAATCTCATTGTGTTGGAAAATAAAGGACTGGATGTTATCCTAGGAATGGACTGGTTAACCACCAACAAAGGATTTATTGATTGCTTCAATCGGACTGTAATCCTCACTCACCATCACGTCAAGACAATAAAAGTTACAGCTCAAGAGAGACCATGGTCACGGCAACCAAAGTTGAACAAGGTGGACATTTCAGAATTGATAAAAGTTCCAGTGGTGTGCGAGTTTCCCGACGTATTTCCTGAAGAACTACCAGGCATGCCACCAGACCGAGAGATAGAGTTCAGCATTGAACTAGCACCTGGCACCACCCCCATTTATAAGAAACCTTATAGAATGGCACCCTCCGAGTTGGTAGAATTGAAGAAGCAAATAAAAGAATTACTGGACAAAGGATTTATACGAGCCAGCTCCTCACCTTGGGGTTCACCAGTATTATTCGCCAAGAAAAAGGATGGGACACTGAGATTGTGTATAGACTATCGAGCTCTCAATATGGTTACCATCAAAAACAAATATATGATGCCACGGATAAATGATTTGTTTGACCAGCTCGCACAAGCCAAGGTGTTCTCAAAAATTGATTTAAGACTGGGATATCATCAATTAAAAGTACGGACATAAGATATCCCTAAGACAGCATTCACCTCCAGATACGGATTATATGAGTTCACAGTAATGCCGTTTGGACTGACGAACGCCCCCGCATATTTTGTCCACCTCATGAACAAAGTGTTTATGAGATTTATGGACAAATTTGTTGTGGTGTTCATTGACGATATTCTGGTATACTCAAGGACACCAGAAGAACATGCTAAACATCTCATAATTGTATTGGGAGAATTAAGGAAACATCAATTGTACGCCAAATTTAGCAAATGTGAATTTTGGCTAAGACAAGTTGGTTTTCTAGGCCATATATTGACCCAAGAAGGCGTGGCCGTAGACCCAGAAAAAGTCAAAGCCATACTTGACTGGAAACCACCAGCCAGCGTAACAGATGGATGGAGTTTCCTAGGAATGGCTGGATATTACCGAAGGTTTATTGCAGGATTCTCCACTGTGGCAAAGCCAATGACACAGTTACTCAAGAAAGACAAGAAATTTGTATGGACTGAAGCGTGCGAGAAAAGCTTCCAAGAACTCAAAAAGAAACTAACAACAGCACCGGTTTTGGTTGTGCCGGACATACACAAGTGTTTTGAAGTGTATTGTGACGCATCCCGGAAGGGCCTCGGGTGCGTATTGATGCAGGATGGCAAAGTTGTCACATATGCTTCCAGGCAACTACGGAAACATGAAGAAAATTATCCTCCTCATGACTTGGAGCTAGCAGCAGTCATCCATGCACTCAAAGAGTGGAGACATGTTTTGCTGGGAAATCGTTGTGAAATATATACGGACCATAAAAGCCTTAAATATATTTTCACGCAGCCAGAGCTCAATTTACGACAACGACGCTGGTTGGAATTAGTCAAGGACTATGATGTCGGCATTCACTACCATCCCAGGGAAAGCAAATGTAGTGGCAGATGCTCTTAGTCGGAACCCCAGCTCGGGCAACGACAGTCCACAGAACTTGAGGCCTGAGTTTCAGCAGGAGTTCGCTAAACTCAACATGGTGATAGTCTCTGAGGGCAGCGTATCAAATTTGGAGATACATCCCACCCTAATGAAACAAATTAAGAAGGCTCAGCATGGACATCCCAGCATCGAAGGTATAAGAAGAAGAATGAGCCTTGGCAAGGCTTCCGAGTTCCTCATAGACAATGATGGAGTATTATGGTACGGGGACAGACTTTGCATACCAGACATTGAGGACCTTAAACGACAAATCCTAACCGAAAGCCACACTGCCCCATATTCAATCCACCCTGGAGGAACCAAAATGTACAAAGACATTCAGGAAAGATTTTGGTGGCACGGTATGAAGAGGGATATAGCCGCATTCATTGCTTGTTGTGATTCGTGCCAGCGCATTAAAGCTGAGCATCAAAAACCAGCAGGGCCGCTACAGCCAAACAGAATACCTGAGTGGAAATGGGACGAAATCGGAATGGATTTTATCGTCGGACTACCTCGATCACAGCGCGGAAATGATGCTATATGGGTCATCACAGATAGGCTAACCAAGGTAGCACATTTCATTCCCGTGAAGATGACCTACTCCACTCAGAGGCCTGCTAAGCTTTATCTCTCCCGTATAGTTTGTCTGCATGGAGTCCCAAAGACTATAATATCCGACCGGGGCACTCAATTTGTCTGTAAATTTTGGGATCACTTACACCAAGCTCTGGGCACGCAACTAGAATTTAGTACAGCGTACCACCCCCAAACTGATGGACAAACTGAACGCATGAACCAAATCCTAGAGGACATGCTGAGAGCCTGTGTTCTCACCTATGGAACCAGTTGGGAGGAAAGTTTGCCATATGCCGATTTCGCATACAACAACAGTTACCAAGCCAGCCTACAAATGGCACCTTTTGAAGCATTGTACGGACGGAGATGTCGTACCCCATTAAACTGGTCAGAAACAGGTGACAGCCGTATCTTCGGCCTAGGCATGCTCAAGGAAGCCGAGGAGAAAGTTAAACAAATCAGGGACCGACTCAAGACAGCTCAAAGCCGACAAAAGAGCTATTACGATCGAAAACATCGTGAGGTCAGCTTTGTACCCGGTGAATATGTGTACCTACGAGTGTCTCCTATGAGGGGCCTGCAACGGTTCGAAATTAAAGGGAAGCTAGCCCCAAGATTTATTGGACCCTTCTGTATAGTTGCACGAAGAGGCACAGTAGCCTACCAGCTGGACCTACCCAAAGAGCTGTCAGACGTCCACGACGTGTTCCACGTCTCGCAGTTGAGGAAGTGTGTGAGCAACCCGGTTAAGCATGTATCTCATGAAAGCATTGACATGCAACCAGACCTCACCTACAAAGAGCGGCCAGTAAAAATATTGGAAGAGTCTGAAAGGAGAACCCGCCAGAAAATGATTAAATTTTTCAAGGTTCAGTGGAGCAATCACACCGAGGATGAAGCAACATGGGAAAGAGAGGATTTTCTTCAGGCAGAGTACCCACATCTATTTGAGGATCAGCTGAAATCTCGGGGACGAGATTTTTCCTAAGGGGGTAGGTGTTGTGACACCCAAAAAAAATTATTTGGCTTTATCAAACTTTTATTTGATTTGAGGGAGGTCATTTAATTTTTCTTCTAAAGGACTCTCCTTCTCAAAAACCTTCTTTTTATGACAAGTATTTTGCTTGGTTTCATCCAAGACTTGATCTTTGGTCTTGGAGGTTTTTCATCTTGTGTTGGCTCAACACCAATGTTTTTCATTGGAAAAGTTTTTGAAAATATTTTCTTTTTAAAATGGCCCTATGGCTTATGGAGTGATCCTTTCCCCTTTCAAAATCTCCTCTTGCCATGACATCAGTGGAAATCCCCTCCCAAAAGTCACCTCCCCTCTTTGTGTCAAGATAAACTTCAAATCCAGCAAGTTGAACTCCCCCATGATTTTGTTTCCATTTATCTCTTATCAAAAACTTTTTCTGCCTTCTATTTTGATCCTTGGAGGTTTACAAAGGAACTACTAGTTCTCCTTTGAGTTTTGCCTCCAAACAAATTTCCTTGGCTAGTCCTTAGAGCCCTCAACCAAGATCCATGAAGATCCACTGGTCTCCAGTTCAAAAATTTCAAATTGTGCTTGCTGCAAGTTTGGACCATATTTGTCAAATTTGATGAAATTCATTTGTTTTCTCCTCCTAAAAATCTGAGAAAATTCAGGCAGCCTCTGGATGCATCGAGAGGTCACCTCACCAAGCCCCAGCTCCAGATTTTTTTTCCTCATGCCAAGTCATATCATCAAACACCTGGCGTGCACTGTTACTGTCAAGGTTCAGAAAATTCAGAGATACAGTTTCAGAGCCGCCGTCGTTTTCTTCAGAAACCTGCCTCGATCTCGCCAGTAGCCGCGGTGGCGCCTTGCTCCCTGTTCCTTCTTATCCCTGCGCCGCACGATCGCCTGGACACTTGCGGGCATCGGCGACGAGCTGGCAGAGGTGCGCCTCCCCGTGAGTGGCAGCAGCAGCGCCCATTGCGGCTGCCAGAGAGGCGCAGCGTTGGACGGCGCCATCCAGCGCCGCCCAAGCCACCAGAGGCCACCGCGTGGCCGTCCACTCACCTGTGCACGCTGCAGGTCCGTCGTCGTGAACTGGAAGGCGCGAAGCGCGCTCCCTGCCGCCGTCGTGCCCGTACGGCCGTTCCGTCGAGGGCCAACGTATTACGCAAGCCCGACCGAGGTTTGAGCAGAGAAACGGTGCCAGTGATCCACCACGATGATGCCTAGCCACCTAAACCCCCTGCCCGACCTCTGCCTCGCCGTAATTTCTCGCCGGCGTTATCCCGTTCACGCCCACCTCCTCGGATCGCCTATAAAAGGAGGTCCCGAGCTCGAACTCGAACCCGCACCACCTCTACACACCACTAGTACCACGCCAAGCCACTGGGCAGACCCCGAGGGAGTCTTCTTCCCCAACTCCGGCCGCCTCAACCCGCTTCGGGATCCAGCACGATTCACTCACGTGCATGCACCCACCTAGTGCATCCACCTCTCTGACCCGTGCATCAATTTGGAGTTTGCAGCACCCACCGGAGTATTCCACCATCGCCCGAACCACCGTCCGCCGGAGATAGGGTCGCCGTCGACGTGGTGCTCTCCGACGGTCAAGTCCACCACCCACCGATGCGGAAGAACACCCTGAACCCGTAGGTACCCTCCGATCACTCTGCCTCGCCGTGGTTCAACGTCGGCGACCACCGCAGCCTTCGAGCGCCGGCGAGCTCGGTTGGATTTTGAACCTGACGGGTGGGACCCCCCCGTCAGCCTCTCTCCTTTCTCCTTCGAACCGTTTTCTGAAAGCGCCTTCGGGCAAAGTGTGTTTTCTCTCTGGGCTAACGTATTTCTTACCGAAGCGTTTTCTGCTTTTTCAAACAAGTCCCTGGATCTTTTCCGTTTCATCACAGATTAGTCCTTGGACCAAAACCCTTATATCTTTTAAACAAAAGATGATTTTTGATTGATTCTTTTTCTGTCAATCTTATATTTTTGTCTAGTTTTTTATAGTATTTATTTGGAAAAAAAATTAGAACAATTTTTATACACGCAACGGTATTCACGTTAGTATACGATCTCGTTATACCGTAGGTTCCGGAGGAGGTGACGGAGCCGCGAACTTCGCCGAGCTAGACTCCGACTTCTCCGAACCAGGCAAGCATGTTTGAACCTTTGATATAATGGGTGTTTTGCATGTTTGCTTGAATAGTTTGTGCATAGCATATGAGCATCGGTGAGTGTTACGTTGCAAGCAAGGCAACTAACCGTGTGCTTCGAAGTTTTACTATGATCTCTTGATGAGAGATGACCTGATCATGTGGTGACATGAGAGGGAGTAAGATGGCATTGTTGTAGCATGCCAGTCTTATGTCATTCGATAAACTCCGACGTAAACGTGGACCGAGCCACGTTACCGTTCGTCCCCTCCCGTACTGCCACATGTTTTCTGCAAAGAATACGGTTTAGTAAGTTGCAAACCTCTTTCCTTGTACACACCAAATAGAGGGGCCAGGATGAGGCTTCCATGGCCCTGGATTAAAGCCAGTCATCCGGTCAGGGGGCATGGGTGTTTCCGGTTGGGACCGAGAGGGGGGCACCCCTTAGAGCGCGCGGTATAAATTTGATCCCATGCTACGCGAGGTTGTAGCCTCCCCGTCTCAAAGTTTTTCTTGAACGTTGCCTAGGGTGATTCTTGGCATCGGAATGTGGAATGGGTGTGTACTGGATAGATGTGTTTCTCCTAAAATACCGTAAACGGAACTAGCCCCTTGTGACTACTGAAATCCGTTGGCTGTGGTTAAGAGTACAAACTCTGCAGAGTCAAACCTTCCGAGTCATCATGTCCATGGTCAAAGACCGTGGCCAGCATATCCCTATTCATGTCAGTCCCCGTATCAGTTTCTGTGGGAATCTCGGTGAACAAGCTTGAGTGGTAAACCCGGTTGAATGTTACTCCTGTGGATGGACTATCCATTTTATTATTTCGTACCTGAGTATTTCCTTGAAATGATTTAACTTCATGAGCTACTGGAATATTAATTATGATATATAAACCCTTTCTGTGATGTCGCTCAGACGTCCGACTGTGGCATTCTTGTTATTTACTTTCGATATAAGCCCTTTATGTGATGTCGCTCAGACGTCCGACTGTGGCACTCTCGTCATTTACTTTTGATATAAGCCCTTTATATGATGTCGCTCAGACGTCCGACTGTGGCACTCTCGTTATTTACTTTTGATATAAACCCTTTATGTGACGTCACTCAGACGTCCGACTGTGGCACTCTTGATATTTACTTTTGAGATAAGCCCTTTACGTGATGTTGCTCAGACGTCCGACTGTGGCACGCACTGTCATTTACATTCCATTATAAGCCCTTTATGAGGTGTCGCCTTGACGCCCGACTGCGGCATTGTTAATTTATTTGTATCCTTTCGAGGGGTCATTTCAGACACTCGATTGGCATTCAGTACTACATTGGGATTTCGGGAGGACTACCGCCCGACTTCCTTTTTATTTCCCATGCATAGCTACTTTATTATCTGAGTGCGCATTATTAATCTGTTCATATGCATCATGTTTGCATTTGTTATATCTTATGTCCAAACTGTCTTGCGAGTACTTTCATCGTACTCACCTGGCTTGTTGATTTGGCCAAATGTTGACGAAGGCGATCTCATGGATGAAGAGTTTGATAGTGAGTCCGACGCCTAGAGGAGTCCCAGTCAGTCCCGTGCGATCCTGGATTTTGGTCACTTGTATTATATAAGCTTCCGCCACCCACAATAAGAGTCCTCGAGCCTCACTCCGACGCTCGATGAGCTGTAAGATTGAGGAGTCATGTCACCCACTTCACTGTGGCATATCCACCCCGCTTTTATTACGAGTCAGTAGTATGCCACCATACCCCCTTGTGTCATATCCGCCTTTATGTTTAATATCGGCGTGCTTGTAATAAATTGTTGAGCAGTCTCCGCTCAACCTTGTATTATATTTAGTACTCCTGGATATTTCTGTAATCAAGAAATTGTCTACCAGTGAGAAGGATTCTTCTCTACTGGTCCGTAAAAGGGATTGGTTTCTCAATAAATGTTTTATTGGAAAACCGGTCGTGACAAAATTCCTCGGGGCTATCATGTTCCTCACTTGTAGGCAATCCGCACTGGCGAATTCTTAACTCCTCAGTCAGAACAAATTCCTCAGAGACCAGAAGATCTTCGTCTCTGTCACTGAAGAAATTGACTGAACTATATGAGATTTCCAATGGCTTCACTCAACAGGATTGGTAGGTGTAGGATTTCGAGATGAGCATCACTTGGAAACTTTTCCTTAGTTTTACCTTGACCCCTTTTAACAGTACGGTGTTTCCTATGACTCAAGAAAGAGAAAATGAAACTACGAAAACAAAAGTCTTCACACTTCATATTCCTCGCATATGTGGGTGATAATAGTCATACTGCTTACCACCAACGTCTTATTTTGATTCGGCGGTATTGTTGGATGAAGCGGCCCAGACCAACCTTACATGACCACGTTCATGAGACCGGTTCCACCGACAGACATGCAACTTGTTTTGCATAAAGGTGGCTGGCGGGTGTCTGTTTCTCCAACTTTAGTTGAATCGAATTTGACTACGGCTGATCCTTGTTGAAGGTTAAAACAGCACACTTGACGAAAGATTGTTGTGGTTTTGATGCATAGGTAAGAACGGTACTTGCTAGAAGCCCGTAGCAGCCACGTAAAACTTGCAACAACAAAGTAGAGGACGTCTAACTTGTTTTTGCAGGGCATGTTGTGATGTGATATGGTCAAGACATGATGTGATATACGTTATTGTATGAGATGATCATGTTTTGTAAAAGTTATCGGCAACTGGTAGGAGCCTTATCGTTGTCGCTTTATTGTATGAAATGCAATCGCCATGTAATTGCTTTAATTTATCACTATACGGTAGCGATATTTGTAGAAGCAATAGTTGGCGAGACAACAACGACGCTACGATGGAGATCAAGGTGTCAAGCCGGTGACGATGGAGATCATGACGGTGCTTTGGAGATGGAGATCAAAGGCACAAGGTGATGATGGCCAAATCATGTCACATATTTTGATTGCATGTGATGCTTATCTTTTATGCATCTTATTTTGCTTAGTACGGCAGTAGCATTATAAAATGATCCCTCACTAAATTTCAAGGTATAAGTGTTCTCCCTTAGTATGCACCGTTGCTATAGTTCGTAGTGCCGGGATATGCACTGTTGCTACAGTTCGTCATGCGCAGACACCACGTGATGATCGGTTGTGATAAGCTCTACGTTCACATACAACGGGTGTAAGACAGTTTTGCACATGCAGAATACTCGGGTTAAACTTCACGAGCCTAGCAGGTACAGACATGGCCTCGGAACACTGAGACCGAAAGGTCGAACGTGAATCATATAGTAGATATGATCTATATAGAGATGTTCACCATTGAAAACTACTCCATCTCACGTGATGATTGGACATGGTTTAGTTGATATGGATCACGTGATCATTTAGATGACTTGAGGGATGTCAATCTAAGTGGGAGTTCTTTAGTAATATGATTAATTGAACTTAAATTTATCATGAACTTAGTCCTGATAGTTTTTGCATATCTATGTTGTTGTAGATCAATGGCCCGTGCTACCGTTCCCTTGAATTTTAATGCGTTCCTAGAGAAAGCTAAGTTGAAAGATGATGGTAGCAACTACACGGACAGGGTTCGTAACTTGAGGATTATCCTCATTGCTGCAGAAGCATTACGTCCTTGAAGCACCGCTAGGTGCAAGGCCTGCTGCCGGAGCAACTCCGGACGTTATGAACGTCTGGCAAGCTAAATCTGATGACTAGTCGATAGTTCTGTGTGCCATGCTTTACGGCTTAGAATCGGGACTTCAAAGACGTTTTGAACATCACAGAGCATATGAGATGTTCCAAGAGTTGAAGTTAATATTTCAAGCAAATGCCCGAGTTGAGAGATATGAAGTCTCCAACAAGTTCTATAGCTGCAAGATGCAGGAGAACAGTTCTTTCAGTGAACATATACTCAAAATGTCTGGGTACCATAACCACTTGACTCAGCTAGGAGTTCATCTTCCGGATGATAGTGTCATTGACAGAGTTCTTCAATCACTGCCACCAAGCTATAAAGGCTTCCTGATGAACTATAATATGCAAGGGATGGAAAAGACAATTCTTGAGCTCTTTGCAATGCTTAAAGCTGCGGAAGTAGAAATCAAGAAGGAGCATCAAGTGTTGATGGTTAACAAGACCACTAGTTTCAAGAAAAAGGGCAAAGGTAAGAAGGGGAACTTCAAGAAGAATAGCAAGCAAGTTGCTGCACCCGGGAAGAAGCCCAACTCTGGACCTAAGCCTGAAACTGAGTGCTTCTACTGCAAAGGGACTGGTCACTAGAAGCGGAACTGCCCCAAGTATTTGGCGGATAAGAAGGATGGCAAAGTGAAAGGTATATTTGATATACATGTTATTGATGTGTACCTTACTAATGCTTGTAGTAGCGCCTGGGTATTTGATACTGGTTCTGTTGCTCATATTTGCAACTCGAAATAGAGGTTACGGATTAAATGAAGATTGGCTAAGGACGAGGTAACGATGCGCGTCGGAAATGGTTCCAAGGTCGATGTGATCGCTGTTGGCACTCTACCTCTACATCTACCTTCGGGATTAGTTTTCGACCTGAATAATTGTTATTTGGTGCCAGCGTTGAGCATGACCATTATATCTGGATCTTGTTTGATGCAAGACGGTTATTCATTTAAATCAGATAATAATTGTTGTTCTATTTATATGAGTAATATCTTTTATGGTCATGCACCCTTGATGAGTGGTCTATTTTTGTTGAATCTCGATGATGGTGATACACATATTCATAATATTGATGCCAAAAGATGCAAAGTTAATAATGATAGTGCAACTTATTTGTGGCACTGCCGTTTAGGTCATATTGGTGTAAAGCACATGAAGAAACTCCATGCAGATGGGCTTTTGGAATCACTTGATTATGAATCACTTGATGCTTGCGAACCATGCCTCATGGGCAAGATGACTAAGACTCCGTTCTTCAGAACAATGGAGCGAGCCACTGACTTATTGGAAATAATACATACTAATGTATGCGGTCTGATGAGTGTTGTGGCTCGCGGCGGGTATCGTTATTTTCTGACCTTCACAGATGATTTGAGTAGACATGGGCATATCTACTTAATGAAACATAAGTCTAAAACATTTGAGAAGTTCAAAGAATTTCAGAGTGAAGTGGAAAACCATCGTAACAAGAAAATAAAGTTTCTATGATCTGATCACGGAGGCGAATATTTGAGTTACGAGTTTGGTCTTCATTTGAAACAATGTGGAATAGTTTCGCAACTCACGCCACCTGGAACACCACAACATAATGGTGTGTCCGAACGTCGTGATTGTAGTTCATTAGATATGGTATGATCTATGATGTCTCTTACCGATTTACCACTATCGTTTTGGGGTTATGCTTTAGAGACGGCTGCATTCACGTTAAATAGGGCACCATCTAAATCCGTTGAGACAACACCATATGAACAGTGGTTTGGCAAGAAACCTAAGCTGTCGTTTCTTAAAGTATGGGGTTGCGATGCTTATGTGAAAAAGCTTCAGCCTGATAAGCTCGAACCCAAATCGGAGAAGTGTGTCTTCATAGGATACCCAAAAGAAACTGTTGGGTACACCTTCTATCACAGATCCGAAGGCAAGATATTTGTTGCTAAGAATGGATCCTTTCTAGAGAAGGAGTTTCTCTCGAAAGAAGTGAGTGGGAGGAAAGTAGAACTTGATGAGGTAGTTGCACCTTCCCTCGAATTGGAAAGTGGTTCATCACAGAAATCCGTTCCAATGATGCCTACACCAATTAGTGAGGAAGCTAATGATGATGATCATGAAACTTCAGATCAAGTTACTACCGGACCTCGTAGGTCAACCAGAGTATGTTTCGCACCAGAGTGGTATGGTAATCCTGTCCTGGAAGTCATGTTACTAGACCATGACGAACCTACGAACTGTGAGGAAGCGATGATGAGCCCAGATTCCGCGAAATGACTTGAAGCCATGAAATCTGAGATGGGATCCATGTATGAGAACAATGTGTGGACTTTGGTTGACTTGCCCGATGATCGGCAAGCCATAGAAAATAAATGAATCTTCAAGAAGAACACTGACGCTAATGGTAATGTTACTATCTACAAAGCTCGACTTGTTGTGAAAGGTTTTCGACAAGTTCAAGGAGTTGACTACGAAGAGACCTTCTCACCCATAGCGATGCTTAAGTTTGTCCGAATCATGTTAGCAATTGCCGCATTTTATGATTATGAAATTTGGCAAATGGATGTCAAACATTGCATTCCTTAATGGATATTAAAGAAGAGTTGTATATGATGCAACCAGAAGGTTTTGTCGATCCTAAAGCTACTAACAAAGTGTGCAAGCTCCAGCGATTCATTTATGGACTGGTGCAAGCCTCTCGGAGATGGAATATATGCTTTGATAGTGTGATCAAAGCATAGGTTTTATACAGACTTTTGGAGAAACCTGTATTTACAAGAAAGTGAGTGGGAGCTCTATAGCATTTCTAATATTATATGTGGATGACATATTGTTGATTGGAAATGATATAGAATTTCTGGATAGCATACAAGGATACTTGAATAAGAATTTTTCAATGAAAGACCTCGGTGAAGCTGCTTATATATTGGGCATCAAGATCTATAGAGATAGATCAAGATGCTTAATTGGACTTTGACAAAGCACATACCTTGATAAAGTTTTGAAGAAGTTCAAAATGGATCAGTCAAAGAAAGGGTTCTTGCCCGTGTTACAAGGTGTGATGTTGAGCCAGACTCAATGCCGGACCATTGCAGAAGATAGAGAGATAATGAAAGTCATTCCCTATGCCTCAGCCATAGGTTCTATCATGTATGCAATGCTGTGTACCAGACTTGATGTGGGCCTTGCTATAAGTTTAGCAGGGAGGTACCAAAGTAATCCAGGAGTGGATCACTGGACGGCGGTCAAGAACATCTTGAAATACCTGAAGAGGACTAAGGGTATGTTTCTCATTCATGGGGGTGACAAAGACTCATCGTAAATGGTTACGTCGATGCTAGCTTTGACACTGATTCGGATGACTCTAAGTCGCAAATAGGATACGTATTTATATTGAATGGTGGAGCTGTCAGTTGGTGCAGTACCAAGCAGAGCATCGTGGCAGGATCTACGTGTGAAGTGGAGTACATAGCTGCTTCGGAAGCAGCAAATGAAGGAGTCTGCATGAAGGAGTTCATATTTGATCTAGGTGTAATACCTAGTGCATCGGGTCCAATGAAAATCTTTTGTGACAATACTGGAGCTATTGCCTTAGCGAAGGAATCCAGATTTCACAAGAGAACCAAACACATCAAGAGACTCTTCAACTCCATCCGTGATCAAGCAAGGAGGGAGACATAGAGATTTGCAAAATACATACGGATCTAAATGTTGCAGACCCGTTGACTAAGCCTCTTCCAGGAGCAAAACATGATCAACACCAAGACTCCATGGGTGTTAGAATCATTACAATGTAATCTAGATTTTTGACTCTAGTGCAAGTGGGAGACTGAAGGAAATATGCCCTAGAGGCAATAATGAAGTTATTATTTATATTTCCTTATATCATGATAAATGTTTATTATTCATGCTAGAATTGTATTAACCAGAAACTTGATACATGTGTGAATACATAGACAAAACAAAGTGTCCCTAGTATGCCTCTACTTGACTAGCTCGTTAATCAAAGATGGTTAAGTTTCCTGACCATAGACATGTGTTGTCATTTGATGAACGGGATCACATCATTAGGAGAATGATGTGATGGACAAGATCCATCCGTTTGCTTAGCATAATGATCGTTAAGTTTTATTGCTATTGCTTTCTTCATGACTTATACATATTCCATTGACTATGAGATGATGCAACTCCCGAATACCGAAGGAACACCTTGTGTGTTATCAAACATCACAACGTAACTAGGTGATTATAAAGATACTCTATAGGTGTCTCTGGAGGTGTTTGTTGGGTTGGCATAGATCGAGATTAGGATTTGTCACTCCGAGTATCGGAGAGGTATCTTTGGGCCCTCTCGGTAATGCACATCATGATAAGCCTTGCAAGCAATGTGACTAATGAGTTAGTTACGGGATGATGCATTATGGAACGAGTAAAGAGACATGCTGGTAACAAGATTGAACTAGGTATGAGGATACCGATGATCGAATCTCGAGGAAGTAACATACCGATGACAAAGGGAATGACATATGTTGTCATTGCGGTTTGACCGATAAAGATCTTCGTAGAATATGTAGGAACCAATATGAGCATCCAGGTTCCGTGTTGGTTATTGATCGGAGATGAGTCTCGGTCATGTCTACATAGTTCTCGAACCCGTAGGGTCCGCACGCTTAACGTTCGATGACGATTCGTATTATGAGTTATGTGTTTTGGTGACCGAAGATTGTTCAGAGTCCCGGATGAGATCACGGACATGACGAGGAGTCTCTAAATGGTTGAGAGGTAAAGATTGATATATTGGACGATGGTATTCGGACACCGGAATGATTTTGGAGTGGTTCGGACATTTTCGGAGTACCGAGGGTTAACCGGAACCCCCCGGGAAAGTAATGGGCCTACATGGGCCATAGGGAGAGAGAGGGGAGCCCGCAAGGGGTGGCGCGCACCCCCCATGGGCTGTTCGAATTGGACAAACGGGAAGGGGGCGTGGCCCCCCTTTTCCTTCTCCCTCCACCTCTCCTTCCCTTTTTATATGGGGGCAGGAGGCACCCCATAGAAAATCAATTGTTCTCTTAGCCATGTGCGGTGCCCCCTCCATAGTTTACTCCTCCGTTCATAGCGTCGTAGTGCTTAGGCGAAGCCCTGCGCGGATCACATCGCCATCAACGTCACCACGCCGTCGTGCTGATGAAACTCTACCTCGACACTTTGCTGGATCAAGAGTTCGAGGGACGTCATCGAGCTGAACGTGTGCAGAACTCAGAGGTGTCGTACGTTCGGTGCTTGATCGGTTGGATTGCGAAGACGTTCGACTGAATCAACCGTGTTAAGCTAACGCTTCCGCTTTCGGTGTACGAGGGTACGTGAACACACTCTCCCCTCTCGTTGCTATGCATCTCCTAGATAGATCATGCGTGAACGTAGGATTTTTTTTGAAATTGCATGCTACGTTCCCCAACACCTATGGGTCCGTAGTTAGTAGCTAGATGGCTTCCTCTCTCTCTCTTTTGATTGTCAATACAATGGTCTCTTGGAGATCCATATGATGTAACTCTTTTTGCGGTGTGTTTGTTGGGATCCGATGAACTTTGAGTTTATGATCAGATCTATGTTTTTATCCATGAAAGTTATTTGAGTCTTCTTTGATCTCTTATATGCATGATTGCTTATAGCCTCGTATTTCTTCTCCGATATTTGGCTTTTGTTTGGCCAACTTGATCTATTTATCTTGCAATGGGAATAGGTGCTTTGTGATGGGTTCGATCTTACGGTGCTTGATCCTAGTGACAGAAGGGGAACTGACACATATGTATCGTTGCTATTAAGGATAACAAGATGGGGTCTATTTCTCCATAAATAGAACTTGTCTACATCATGTCATCGTTCTTATTGCATTACTCCGTTTTTCCATTAACTTAATACACTAAATGCATGCTGGATAGCGGTCGATGTGTGGAGTAACAGTAGTAGATGCAGGCAAGAGTCGGTCTACTAATCTTGGACGTGATGCCTATATAATGATCATTGCCTCGATATCGTCATGATTATTTGAAGTTCTATCAATTGCCCAACAGTAATTTTTTACCCACCGTTTGCTATTTTTCTCGAGAGAAGCCACTAGTGAAATCTATGGCCCCCGGGTCTCTTCTTTATTATATTCGCCTTCACGATCTATTTTTATTTGCTTTTATTTTTAGATCTATTAAACCAAAAATACCTCGCTGAATTTTATTTGCATCTATCAATCTATCACAATTTTTATCCTGTCTACTTGTCAATTTGTGGCGCCGTTACCCGAAAGGGATTGACAACCCCTTTAATACGTCGGGTTGCGAGTATTTTTTATTTGTGTGCAGGTGCCGTTCATGTAGTGTTGCGTGGTTCTCCTACTGTTTCGATAACCTTGTTCTCATCACTGAGGGAAATACCTACCGTTGCTGTGCTGCATCATCCCTTCCTCTTTGGGGAAATAACGACGTAGTTCAAGCAAACATTACCCTCCGATGATGCATGAGTAGTTTACCACGAACCTATGGGTCATAGTTAGTAGCTAGATGACTTCTTCTCTCTATTTGATCTTCGATGCAGTGTTCTCCTCGGTGTTCTTGGAGATCTATTTCACGTAATGACTTTTTGCGATGTGTTTTTTGGGATCCAATAAACTGTGAGTTTATGCTCAGATCTATCCATGAATATTATTTGAGTTTTCTCTGAACTCTTTTATGCATGATTGTTATAGCCTTGTATTTCTTCTCTGATTTATTGGTTTGGTTTGGCCAATTAGATTGATTTATCTTGCCATGGGATGAGGTGCTTTGTAATGGGTTTGATCTTACGGTGCTCAATCCCAGTGACAGAAAGGGACATGACACATATGTATCATTGCTATTAAGGGTAAGAGGATGAAAGTTATTTCATATGTGAGTTTCTCTTGTCTGCATCATGTCATCTTGCTTAAGGCGTTACTCCGTTCTTCCATGAACTTAATACACTAGATGCATGCTGGATAGCGGTTGATGTGTGGAACTTATAACAAGACTTCTCCCATGTCCTCAAGAACAAAAGTAACTACTCACAAATCATATTCATGTTTAAGATCACAGGTGTATTGAATATGCTTGAGATCTGAATATTTAATCTTCCACCAAATAAACCAACTAACATCAGCTACAAGATGTAATCAACACTACTAGCAAACCACGGGTACCAATAAGAGGTTTTGGGATAAAGACTGAATACAAGAGATGAAATAGGGTTTGAGATGAGATGGTGCCTGTGAAGATGTTGATGAAGATTGGTCCTCCAACAATGAGAGTATCGTTGGTGATGTCGATAGCTTCGATTTCCCCCTCCCGGAGGGAAGTGTCCCCGGCGGAATCGCTCCACCGGAGAGCAAAAGTGCTCCTGTCCTGGTTCCGCCTTGAGACGGCGGCGCTTCGTCCCGAAGACCTTCTCCATGATTTTTTTTATATGGCAAATGGTTTCATATAATAGAAGATGGGCACTGGAGGCCTGACAGGGACCCACAAGCTCATAGGGAGCACCCAGGGGGTAGGGCACCCCCTGAGCTTGTCACTCCCTGGTGGCCCCCTCCTAGTATTTATTTTGCCAATATTTTTTATATATTCCAAAAAAATTCTCCATAAATTTTTAGGTCATCTGGAGTTGTGCAGAATAGCTATATCTATTGTAGCCTTTTCCGGTCCAGAATTCCACCTGTCAACATTCGTCCCCTTCATGTGAAACTTGCAAAAAAAGAGAGAAAAGGCAAAATTGATGTATCAGTAATCATGTGAAGTTGGTTTTTGTTCAATGTTTTGATGATGTGTTATGTTGTTCTTCCTCTAGTGGTGTCGCGTGAACGTCAACTACATGGAACTTTGCCATGATTGGGCCTAGGGGAAGGCATTGTAGAATTAACTTTAGATGGTGGGTTGCGGGAGTGACAGAAACCTAAACCCTGGTTTATGAGTTGTTTCATAAGGGGTTGTTCCATATGTTTCATGCTATGGTTAGATTATTCTTAATTCTTCTTTCATAATTGCGGATGCTTGGGAGAGGGGGTAATCATAAGTAGGTTGTTTGTTCAAGTAAGAACAACACCTTAACTCCGGTCCACCCACACAACAATTTATCAAAGCAATGAATGCAAGTCAATGAATCGTGGTGAAAGTAACTAGATGAATTTCTCGTGTGTCCTCAAGAGCGTTTCAATCACTATAAGAAGTACTTCTAGCTTGTCCTTAGAAATAATAAGTATCGGGCCACCTTGCCACACCTTGTTAGTTTTTTTACTTGTTACCGATTATATTGCTATCAAACTATCTGTCAAAATTGTCTTAGAACACTTGTAGAGAATACCTTGCTGAAAAACGCTTATCGATTCCTTCTGCTCCTCGTTGGGTTCGACACACTTACTTATTGAAAGGACCACAATTGATGCCCTATACTTGTGGGTCTTCAATCCTCTTGTGAATTATTTCATTAGTAGAATGATCCTCTCGGAGGAATGACTTTAGAGTTATAAGGATCAAGATTGGGGAAAAGACTTTAGCACGAATGAATTGAGCTAAGTCAACTAAAATGTATATGATTAAGTAATGAATCAAGTCCATGTAGTTCAACCCTAACGAATGGTCAATTAACAATGCCACAGAACCGAGCCTTTTCCATATGACCACATTTGCCTAAACGAGAAGGCCTTACTTCGTTTGCAGTTATGTCTCTTTCGCGTGTCTCCAAAGAGGGAAACTGGGATGAGTAGTAATTCCTTGCCCGGGAAGTTGTCGTCCAGTCATGAGAGCATGGGTTGGTAGTGTTGAGCTCAGAGACTATATATTCCTAGGTGGGAATAGTTGTGCCATGGGGTGGTATGATGACCCACAAGTATAGGGGATCAATCATAGTCCTTTCGATAAGTAAGAGTGTCGAACCCAACGAGGAGCAGAAGGAAATGACAAGTGGTTTTCAGCAAGGTATTCTCTGCAAGCACTGAAATTATAAGTAACGACACTGCAAAAAAAAGACACATCCGTGACATTTTGGGCCGAACGATTTTTTTTTCTGTCATACTTATGACACTTCTATGATGATAATTGTGACAAAACCCGGTATCATCATAGATGTGGTGGGCTCCTACTTATATGACAAAAAATCATGACAGAAAATGGGCTTTTGGTCCTGGGCGGGCCGGAGACGCAGCTGCACGACATTCTTTGGGCCGTCCATGACCGAAAAAACATGGTAGAAGAGAGGGCGAGGAAAATATTGGGGTGTTCCCGGTTACAGTTTGTGGTCGGGGCCAAGCGATGCGCGTTTCTCTCGTACACGCACACGCGTGGGTGCGAGGAATTGGGCTCTAACTGAACCCGAGCGAGGCGTTGGGCTCTAACTGAACCCGAGCGATTGCACGGCAGGCTACGCATTACTGAAGCCGAGCGATCGATCGATGGCTGTTAACTGAACCCGATCGAGCGATTACTTCGCTACTGCTGCTAACTGAAGCCGATCAATGCTGCCTCTGAATGAATAGTGAGCGTTGCTGGGGGGTTTGGATGAACAGTTCCCTGTGGGGGTGGATGAACAGGACCCCGTGGTGTTGCCTCTGGATGAACAGTGAGCATTGCTAGGGGGTTAGGATGAACAGTTCCCGGTGGGGGTGGATGAACAGGACCCCGTGGTGTTGCCTCTGGATGAAAAGGACCCCGATCGATCGAGCCGGTTGGGGCTGGATGAACAGGACCCCGTGGAGGGCTAGCTAGATGAACAGGATCACCCCATGGAGGGCTGGATGAACAGTAGATGGTGGAGGGCTGGATGAACAGTAGCCCGTGGAGGGGTGGTTGAACAGGAGCCCGTGGAGAGGGCTGGATGAACAGTAGCCGGTGGAGTAGCGCGCGGTGGAGGCTGGATGAACAGGAGGCCGTGGATGAACAGTCGCAGGTGGAGGCTGGAGGAGGTCGACGGTGGATGAACAGTAGCCCATGGAGGCTGGAGGGGGTCGACGGTGGAGATGAACAGTATCCCGTGGAGTCCTGTTTTGCGGTACGCCACACCCCTCCCGATGAACAGGACCCCCGTTTCGACCGTAGCACTCCAACACAAGTCCGTTTCCTTCGTTTTGCGGTACGCCACACCCCTCCCGATCAACAGGATCCCCGTTTCGACCGTAGGAGGTCCGTTTCCTCCATTTTGCGGTACGCCAGACCCCTCCCGGTGAACACGATCCCGTTTCGAACGTGGCCGGTCGAACACAAGGCCGTTTCCTCCGTTCTACGATACGCCAGGCCTCGTTTCCATCGGCTGTTCCGTCCAAGCCCTCCCGATGAACACGACGACGCATTATGTTCTGACCCAGCCGGTTGGCTCCCCATGAACACGACGACGATGCTGTTTCTCCGTTCCGACCCAGCCATGTACACGAGTCCTGGCCGTACGTACACGCGAGTAGGCGTTCGAGACCCCGCCCATATGTACGTATGTGGCCGTATTTACTTTCTTGCACCCTAGCCGCTGTACATACGTGTACATGCTACGTGCGCGCCTCTACTACGACACATGCGCGCCTCTACATTGACCAGTATGTACGTACACGTTCGCGACCAGAATGACAACGCTACGTACACATCGACCACGTAGGTCCTTACTGTTAGGCAGTTCCTTGCGTGCGAAGATGTAGCTGGTGGGTCCCAGCAGTCAAGGGGGAAACATTTTTTTCGTGAAATACGGTGGCCCGTGCGGTGCGTCCCTCCTATCAGGTGGAGGAATAATTATTTTGCGCGTAATAAGGTGGCACTTCCTTGCGGCCACCGTGGACCCAGCTGTCAGCCTCTCCATGTACAGTCATCTTCCGATGGAAGTCGTTCCTTGACCACGTTGACCACGCCGCGCCGAGAGCACCAGGGCGGTGGACGATGGCGAGGCCTAGGAAGGGGACGACGCGGAGCCGGGGAAGATGCGGTAGTGGAAGCCCGCGCGGAGAGGAGTACGAGGGTTCACTGGTTCGGCTACGGTGTGAGGCTGCCGTCGCCGCACAATAACAGGGGGTGTGGGTGAGTAGAGGGATGGCCTGGCCAGAGGTGGGAGTAGTAGGGGGCGGAGAGGCCTCCGCGGCATCACAGCCGTCCACGGGAGGCAGGAGCACGCGGCATGACCGGCGCTGGTTTGGGCGGCTGGAGCAAGAAGACCAGAGGTTGAAGAAGCACTACGGCCGTTGGATGGACATCGTATGGTCACTGGAGCTAGAATCGTTCATATTGACTAAGTTGACAAAGCTCTCCATCCCCGTCAACTTAGTAGGCCCACACGTCAGCCTCCCACCAAGGTGGGTCCCAGCTAGCAGGGGGAGTATTCATTTTTTTCTGCGTAATAAGGAGGCACTTCCGGTGGGTCCGAGCTGACAGCGGGGGGAACGTTTTTTTTCACGAAATACGGTGACCCGTCCGGTGGGTCCCAGCAGTCAAGGGGGAAACGTTTTTTTTCGCAAAATACGGTGGCCCGTCCGGTGGGTCCCTGCTATTAGGTGGAGGAATCATTATTTTCCGCGTAATAAGGAGGCACTTCCTTGCTGCGGCTGTGGACCCAGCTGTCAGCCTCTCCACGTACAGTACACTTCCGATGGAAGTCGTTCCTTGACCACGTTGACCACGCCGCGTTCTGTTGCATGCATGCGTCCATGGGCGTGGTGCGTCCCCACTGTCAGCCTCTCATGTATAGCCATCTTCCGATGACTCTCGGTTGTTGACCATGTTGAACACACCGTGCTGAGCGCACCAAAGGCCGGTGGACGATGGCGAGGCCCCAAACTGGAACGACCCAGAGATGGGGAAGACGGGGCAGTGGAGTCGCAGATGGAGAGGAGTGGGAAACTTGACTGGTTTGGGTGCGCGGCAGCACAGCCGTGGTGCCGCCCATGGGGGACAGGAGCAAGAACAGAGGTTGAAGAAGGAGCACGGCTGTTGGATTAACATCCAACGGTCCAGCTGCTAGAATCATTTGTTGATTAAGTTGACAAAGGCCTACGTACACGTCCGCTTAGTAGGCCCACAAGTAAGCCACCAAATCTGACGGGTCCCAGCTGTCAACGGGAGGAATAATTTGTTTCGCATAACAAGGAGGCACTTACTTCCGTGCGAAGATACAGCCGGTGGGTCCCAGCTGTTAGGTGGAGGAAACATTTTTTTTCAGCTTAATAAGGAGGAACTTTCCTTGCGTGCGACCATGGACCTCGTGGGTCCCAGCCGTCAGGCTCTCCACGTACAGTCCTCTTCCAATGACTCTCGTTTGTTGACCACGCCGCACCGAGCGCAGCGAGGCGGTGGACGACGCGAGGCCCCGGACGGGAACGACTCGGAGATAGGAAGACGCGGCAGTGGAGTCGCAGATTGAGTGGAGGGGAAGGGTTATAACTGGTTCTGGTGCGGCGTGGGGCTGCAGTCGGTGGAGAATAACATGAGGTGTGGAGGGGTGGAGGGATAGCCTGGCCGGCAGTGGGGTAGCGTTTCGTAGCGATGCGTGCTAAGCAGAGCCGCTAGCCGCTGGAGGCCGAACCAGGCGGTCCCGGCGACACTGGAGGAAGAAGACGAGAGATTGAAGGTGCATGCCGACCAAGTTGACAACGCCCTGCGTAGGCTTCGACCTATTGGGCCACATGTCAGCCTACAAAAATGCGGCATATATTTAACCCATGTTTTCTTGAATGTACAGTCCATTTGCTGGGCTGGGTGAACAAATAATTTCGCGTCAATGCGGCCCATTTATATTATCTAAGAAATCCCAGCCCATTTGCACTTCCATCAAATACACGAATTAGCTGGGCTCGTTATATATATAATGTTATGTTAGAAGGAGCAATTTATATCAAAAATAAACCAGAGAGGCACATTTTTATATACATAATTAACAAATTAGCGAGTTATTGCTCAAAATAAAAATGAGCGCGTTATTATTACATTGGTCCTTAAAATCTTCGCAAGCTTTTGTACGCAATCACCAGGATTTTCCTTGCTTGTGAGTCAAAAACAACCAGGATTTTCCTTGCCAACTTCTGTTAAACATTTACTTTTATAAGTTAATAGCATGTGGGATGTTTTTATAATGTATATATAAGTCTCTATAAAATATACGACAATAGTAATAATATAAATATATATAATGTGGTTAAAAAATACATTGGGCTACCGATCTTTAAGAAAAATCCCATAGGCCGGTATGGACCTCAAAAAATAAGTTGAAACCACTGTCACCATATGTCGTGGGCTACGCATGTTAAAATACAAAACTTAGGCCTAGATGATACTTTTTCGCCCTCTGGAAAAAATGATACCAGATCCCCGAGCGAACTGGATTATAGAGGGGGCCGGCAGCACGACTGCAGAAGCACATCAGGAGCGATTTTTTCTTCAGTGGATGGCTCTCGATGGCATTTTTTACTTGCCTCTGCACCATACAACTTGTATTTTTAGCCTCCCAGTCCGTGGTGGACCAGCAGCCCATTTGCTGGGTGGGCCAACCTACAGAAACCAGCACTTGATTTTTCATCAAGCCCCAAAAACAACGCAGTACTATGTTTGTTTTGAGGCCGAAAACATTACGGCAGGGGTTGAGCGGCAGAGGGTGCAAGACAGAGCAAAAAGATTAAAAAGAGTTGATGCGCTGTTGCTACCCTAACAAAGCAGGTGCAATTCTTCTCGGGAAGAAGGTGTGCTGTTGACACCCACACGTCACATACCCCACAGTAGGCATACTAAGAAGTTCACACACAAGCACAACAGAAAAGGTAAACAGTCGTATCAAACTCAGGTTCATAGGACACGTTCATATTCATAGCCAACATTCACTATCAACAACTCAAAATATTCATATATACACAAGTTCACCATGTCTATGGATCCAATGATTGATAGATCACACAACAATATTCACAGATAATTGACAAAAAGATTCAGATATACACATGTTTAGTATGTTTATGCATCTAAATGATTGAAATCACATCCAATATGATCCATGGACGAACTTTAATTACCTAGGGTACAGACTGGTAGATGGTGTTCAGCCGGAGGTAATTCTTGCTAAAATTAATGCTTGTACGAGTAAACTTTCGAGTACATAAGAGGCAGCACAGACAATCTGAACTTTGCTTGTAGGTTTATCCTCAAATAGTGGCCTCGTGCCGAGGGAGGTTTGAGCAACTTGGCCACTACTTTCATCCAACTAGTTTACTGGCTCATCTTGGTCCTATAGCTCGCCAAAATTCTACATTGCAGACTAGGAAATGGTATTCAGTCGGAGGTACTTCTTGCTAAAATTAATGCTTGGACGAGTAAACTTTCGAGTACATAAGAGGCAGCACAAACAATATGAACTTTGCTTGTAGGTTTATCCTCAAATAGTGGCCTCGTGCCGAGGGAGGTTTGAGCAACTTGGCCACTACTTTCATCCAACTAGTTTACTTGCTCATCTTGGTCCTGTAGCTCGCCAAAATTCTATATTACAGACGAGAAAGGAGGCAGTTGAGAAAATGAACCACCCAAATTTTTTGTGCAGTTCAACTGAAATGGAGCATCCCTGGCGTGCAGACTGATTAAGTGCCAGATGAATATACGCGTCAACCAACTTGTCTGGAATCTTTAGACTCCATGCCATACAGTTCGCTACCATATCTGCCGATAACCAAAAGGCACAAGTTGGGACCAAAGACTGGACTGTGTTTTTCTGGGCTATGCGCCAAGCAATATTTTTAGCGTTCACTCTGCTAATACTTGGAGTTTGACAACTGGTTGACGCCGGTTGATACTCGAATGAATATAGGCACTTCTTGTCAACGTCGATGCTTGTCTGAGTGAACTTTGGAGTACATAGCAGCAACATAAGTATCTGTCCATCTGATCTTTGTTTGTAGTCCTACTGAAATCACCCAATGCAATGATTTGCCTGCGAGTTCAGGCTCCAAGTTACTCCTTTATAAAATCGGCAAACAGTAGCACAATACCAAATTACCAATACATGACAAGCACTATAATCAGGATAAAGACCAGTACCAACATGTGTGAGGTAGCATATCAATTACTTTTTCCTTTGACTGGAAGCCGAGATAAGCGAAGCGACTGACAACAAAGGAAGAAAGCAGGCCCAGATTAGTGACTGACAGGAAAGGACGGAAGCTGTCGAGGCAATGAAGCACCCAAAGTTTTTTGTGCAGTTCCACCAAAATCGAGCATCCATGTTGGCACATATATTGAGAGAGTGAGATTACTGTAATAGTGGGACTAGTTGATGAAACATACACTAACAAATAGAAGCACCCTCATTATCTTAATGGGTAAAGTTAGCAACATAGTAGTCTTGCTTAAAGAGAGATATTAGTTTATTTAATCAGTGCCAATTAGCTCAACACTCAAAGCATTGCCATGTATCATATATAGGTTTCAAAACTTTAAAGTGCAAAGATAAAGGAGTTTCTCATGACAGTAGCACGATACAAATAGAGATGACAACAAACTAATATGGATGAAGGCCTTATTCCCGTACCAACCTGAGGAAAAAAGCTTATTCATGTAGTCCCATAAGAGATGATAAAGCACACACTGGAATCACTCAATAGTATATATTTTTGTGCACTTCAAATGTATGGTTGAAATCACTCTTATTTACCAGTGCTGAGATTATATCGAAAGATTATCAAGAACTTCCAGCAGAATTAAAGCACATGCTGGGATACAGTTCATTGTATTGTCTTGTGTAGTTCCACTAAAATGTATGATTGGCACAACATGATCCCTGTTTGCACAAGTAGGAACAAGGTGAAACCTTCATTAGGTTAGTGAGAAAGGATAGAAAGACATTAGCATATTACTCTATCAAATTCATGATGGACAATATGCAAAACATTGCCTCATTGAACCAATGGCAATAAATTGACATGCAAAACAATAGCACTATGATGTCATGACACTAATAATATCCCTCCCTGCTCCACCACATGATTCACCTCCTTAGACAAACATACACACGTACATGATTCAGCATAGGGTGCTAATAAAGATTTGTTTAACAAAACATACTCATTCATGCTTGTTGTCATGCCTGCTACTGCTTAGAGTTGAGTCAGGTCTGATTCGTTGGGGATGAATTGGAATGTGGTGAACATGTCTTACTTTTGAGAGCTAAGTGCGTGAACACGATTTGGTAAAGGTAGCAGTGAGAGGCCATGTAGGAGTACATGGTGCGTTGTCTCATTGAAACCGTCCTCAGGAACTGAGTTCTGTGTTTGTGATCCATGAACAGCTACTACCACACATTGGGCTCCGGGCACTCCAAGCTCTCTTGACTTATTAATCAACCTAATCTCTCTCCAGGAGTTGCAACTAGTTGCTGGTGTTTGTAGGTAGTGTTACTAGTCTACCAAGTGGCACCCGGTACAGGTGGGCTTGGACAGACTAGGCACCATGGCCGGGTATGCCAAGCGCCGCCCATTTGGTGGGCTTGGAACCCTGTACACATCGTTTGGGGCCATGAGTGACACCCCGGCCGGATCTCCTTGCGGATGGAACCCGAATAGGCGATAAACCTGGACAAGAGAGTTGTGTGGTTAGTCAGGTCGTGGCCGACTCCCTCGCCAGGCTTCCGCTTAAAGGTTGCCGAGATACACGACGTGTACATGGTGGTAAGTGGCGAGAGCGTGTGTGAAGAAGTACACCCCTGCAGGGTTAACATCATCTATTCGAATAGCCATGTCCGCGGTAAAGGACTTCTGGGTTGCCTATGCAGTTCATAGACAAGTGAAAGTGGATACTCTAAAATGCGCAAGATAAGTGCGAGTGCTATGGATGGCGTTCTCGTAGGTAGACGGGAGCTGATCCATAGTGGTGTATTGATTTGGTGAATATGTGGACTCGTGTGCGCCACCTCAAAAGAGTTACTTGCAGTCGTAGTTTAGGACAGCCACTGAGTCAAAGCTGGCTTGCTGCAATTAAACTCCACCACCCCTTTTGTTGATACCGATGCATATGTACATAGTTCTGATGTAAGTCTTGCCGGGTACATTTGTACTCACGTTTGCTTAATTTATGTTTTTGCAGAGAGACTTCGGTCCCACTAGCAGTTCCGCGTGGACTTCGGCGTTTAGCTTGTTACCTCAGCTACGATCTTGTACCCTCGGCAGGGTCTTGGAGATAGTCAGGCTTCTTAGCCCTTCTCATTTGTAGTTGTCTGTACTCAGACAAGATAAGCTTCCGCATGTTCTTGTTGCTTGTATGACTTGAATGCTGGGTCATCAGACCCATGTTTGCAATATCTGGCTCTTCGGAGCCTAATGAATAAATACTTTCAGTTGTAGAGTTTTCTTGTGATGCCATGTTGTATTTACACATATCGGGCATATTGTGTGTATGATTGAAATGCTTGGTATGTGTGGGATCCGACAACCTAGTTGTTTATCCTTGGTACACTACTAGGAAAAGGGCTATAGCTAATATGGACATTAATGGCGCACCATGTATGTGGTGCGCCACTGCTATATAGCAGTGGCGCACCAAATACAGGTGCGCCATTAGTGTCCTCATTACTAATGGCGCACCACACACACGGTGCGCCATTACTAACATTTTTTTATTTTTCCAAAACTATTAATGGCGCACCAAGGCACAGCGCGCCATTACTAATTTTAGCTAGTAATGGCGCACCACAAACTCTATGCGCCACTACTAACAAATTATTATTTTTACTTCTTTTTTCAAAACTAGTAATGGCGCACCAGGGTACAGTGCGCCATTACTAGTTCAAACTAGTAATGGCGCACTGTCCTTGGTGCGCCATTACTACCTGAGCCTTACAAAAAATTCACCAAATGCACCCCCCCTCGTGGACCGCCTTTTCAGTTTAAAAAAAATAAAAGAAAATGATAGAAATGTCAAAAAAATAAAAGAAAATAAGATTCCCATGTTGTCGGTGTACAAAAAGAGCGGTGCGTTTTTGTACCCCTATACCTATGCACGGGCAGTCAGAGCCGCGCCTACGGTCACGCCAAGCAGAGCAGGGGAGGTGAGCCCAGGTAAGACCGAAGCCCAAGACAATCAGAGCAACGCCAAGGCCAAGACCACAAAGAGCAGAGGGACGAAGCAGGTTGCCCCGGCAAGACCCTTGCCGGGGCAGGTCGCCCCACACCAACAGAGCGAGCCAACCTTGAGCCCACGGTCCCCAACGCCATCATCCAAGTGGGGCCAGGGCTCTGGAAGGCACTTCTGTGGTGGCATGCAGATCTTTGTGAAGACATATTCAAGATCAGATGAGGATTAGAAGACGGTGATCCTCGGCAAGATCCTTGCCGAGGAAGGCCACCAGACCCCCGGCAAGGCCCCTGCCGGGGACGACAGCGCGCCACGGCAAGACCCTTGCCGGGCCACCCGGCAAGGCCCTCACCAAGGGCGCCAGCAGGGCCACCACCAGGCCCGCACCAACCAAGCTTCCCCCGCCAATCACATGCAGCTGCCAGCCCTACCAGCTGCACGGGCTCCTGCGTGGCAACATGCAGCCCCTAGGCCAACTCATCGAGCGCCTGCGTGGTGGCATGCAGATCTTCGTGAAGGCTCCACCATCGTGCCACCTCAGCTGCCTGCCCGCCTACATGGCGCCGCACGCATCGTTAGCCAGGGCGCGTGTCGAAGCGAGGAGGAGCGGCGACGGACGGGACGGGCCTCGCCCCCGTCCCCAATAAAGCAAAGGGACACCTAAGCTACGCAACAAATGCGTCTTATCCTGTAATACGAGTGATAAGCTCAGGGCACTGTACGCCTTTCCACCTCCTGTGTGCCACTGTGGCAGCCCCTTCCGACTATAAGAAAGGAGGGCCATGGCATACTGGAGAAGGATTCGGCTCTTTCGAACCACGCACTTACCACAGCTAGTTCGAGAGCTCAAGAACTCCCTGAAATACACCCACCAAAGCAGGACTAGGGTTTTACGCATCACCGCGGCCCAAACCTGGGTAAACGATCCTTGTGCTGTCTACTAGCCCTGCTCTTCTTGCAACCCCGCGCCCCGGCAACCATTGTAGGGATTCTTGTGATCCCATATGTGTGGTTCCACACCGACATCTTTGGCGCGCCAGGTAGGGGGCGCAATTGTGAGAATCTAGTCTAGTAGTTAGCCTAGCAGTTCTTCGTCGCCATGGCTCCGAAGAAGAAGACGGCCACGGCGGTCGGCTCATTGGGAGCCGAACAGCCCATGCCGGTGCGGGCAGGCAGTGGACCGGTCGCAGACAGGACCCGGGCCGCGGTCCGCGAGCACCAGCATCGCCCTGGTAGTCCGAGCCTGGCGAGCGGCGTCGTTCGCGCACCAGACGACAGGCTATGCGTCGCCGGATCCAAAGACGGAGCTGGGCCCCCCACAGGCGGTGCGGGACCCTCTAGGGATGTCGTTGTGCCACCTCCGGGCGGCGCAGCGACCTCCAGGACGCCCACGCCGGCGACCACCGCGCGCTCTTCCCATGGTGGGCGCGCCGAGCAGCGTCACCACGCTGGTGACCCTGGGCACCGCTGTGGGAAGAGCCCTGTGCGTCATCCACGAGATGAAGGGGTTCAGCACGCCCGTCGAAGTGCTGGCGAAAATGGCACGCAGCCGCTGGGTCGTAACGGAGCTCCTTCTAACGCAGTTAGAAGTCGAAGCGCGCCGCGATCCACGCAGCTGTCGCCGCCGCCCACACCAGCAGAAGCTTTGGCGCGCGCAACTGCTCCTTGACTTCCCTCCTTCTGCGGAGAAGCTCGACGAGTGGAGGGCCACCATTCAGTGCCTCGTCGTCGTCGCCAACAAAGACAATCCGCGACCGGCGGGGCCCTCGGGTCGGCGCTCCGCCGAGCCACCACACACTGGCGCTGGGAGGACCAGGGGAGCTGCGGCCACGGTGCACTCTCCTCCTCCACGCCAGCCGCCGCGGGCGTCGGCCCGACGTGACGACGCTTGTGATAACATCTCCATAGCATCGTCCGACCTGCGGACCCTCCGCGACCAGCGGCAGGTCCTTCGGGAACGAGCTCACAAGCGTCGATGGCGGCGCCTCGCTGCATACCTCTCACCGCCAGCTCAAGCAGTGGGCGTGTGAGATTACAGCAGCAGAGCCGTCGTTCGACGCTCAGAAGCCGCTGAAGTGGTCCAGCACGCCCCTCATTTTTGACACCGAGGATCACCCTGACTGCGCTACCGCGGTCGGGTGTTTGCCATTGTTGGTCTCACCAACGATACGCAACCTCAGAGTGAACAAGATGTTGGTTGACGGCAGGGTCGGCCTGAACCTAATCTCGCCTGTCGTGATCAAAAGGTTGCAAATCCCTAATTGAGACCTCGAGGAAACGGGCACGTTTCAAGGGGTCAAGCCGGGGAGGAGCCAGCCAAAGGGAAAGGTCACACTGCCCGTGACATTTGGAGGAGAGTTGAACTACAGGACGGAGAGGATTGTCTTCGACGTGGCCGAGATCCCCTTGCCCTACAACGGGATCCTCGGCCTCCCGGCACTAGCCAAGTTCATGGCGGCGGCGCACTACGCCTACAACATGCTAAAGATGCCCGGGCCGTTGACCATCATCTCCGTCCCCTCCGACAAGAAGGACGCGCTGATCTGCGCCGACCAACTCTACCGGGAAGCAGTTGCAGCAGCTGCCGTCAAAGCACCTGCTCCTGCCGCTGAAGGCCGGGAGGGAAGAAGAAGCCCGGCAAGACCTCTCGCACCCACTTCGGCAAGCGCACCTCCTCGAAGTGTTGTGCTACCATTGAGGACGTGCCAGAGAGCTCTACCAACGAGAGCAAGAGATCCAGAGCCGAGCTACCGCAGAGCAAGAAGGTGCCCGTCAGGGAGGATGGCACGGGACGGGCCTTCACCATAGGCTCAACCCTCGACAGCAATTAGGAAGGCACGCTTGTCACCTTCCTGCGGGCAAATGTCGACGTGTTTGCGTGGCGAGCATCCGACATCCCCGGTGTTCCCAGGGAGGTGATTGAGCACCACCTAGCTGTCTGCCCCCATGCGCGGCCCGTCAAGCAGAAGGTCAGAAAGCAGGCTCTGGAGAGGCAAGAGTTCATCACAGAGGAGATCAGGAAGTTGGAAGCGGCGGGTTTGGTGAGAGGAGTGCTCCACCCAACGTGGTTGGCCAATCCGGTAGTGGTGCGCAAGGCGAATGAGAAGTGGAGGCTATGTATTCATTACACAGATGTTAATAAGGCTTGTCCTAAGGACCCCTTCCCGTTGCCGCGCATCGACCAGATTGTTGACTCCATAGCCGGGTGTGATCTGTTATCATTCCTCGACGCCTACTTAGGCTACCACCAGATCTTCATGACAAGAGAGGATGAAGAGAAGACAACATTCATCACCCCACGTGGTACGTATTGCTTTTTACGGATGCCCTTCGGGTTGAAGAGTGCTGGCTCAACGTTCGCAAGAGCAGTCCAAATTGGTTTTGAACCTCAGCTCCATAGAAACATGGAGGCATACATGGATGACATAGTGGTCAAAACCAAAGCCGGGCCAACTCTTGTGCGAGATCTGGAAGAGACATTTGCCAACCTGCGCATGATCAACCTCAAGCTGAACCCTGAGAAGTGTGTCTTCGGTGTTCGGTCCGGCAAGCTTCTCGGGTTCTTTGTGTCGCAGCGCGGGATCGAGGCAAACCCAGACAAGATCAAGGCTATTGAGCAGATTGAGGCGCCCAAGCGGATCATGGATGTGCGTCGGCTCACCGGCTGCGTTGCCGCCATGAGCCGATTCATCTCCAAGTCCGCCCAGCGCGCCCTTCCTTTCTTCAAAATCTTGAAGAAGGCAGGCCCAATGGAATGGACCCCAGAAGCCGAGGCAGCATTGCAGGATCTGGAGAAATACCTTTCCTCCATGCCAATACTGGTTGCGCCTAAACCACAATAGCCGTTGCTGCTATATTTGGCGGCGACGAATATGGTGGTCAGCGCCGCACTGGTGGCACAGAGGGAGGTCGACGAGGAGGCAGTAACGGTGGCAGAACCACCGGATGGCAAGCCAAAGATTCCCCCGGCAGGGCCTGGTGCCGGCAAGGCAAGGCTCCCGGCAGTGTCTGATGCCACCGAGGCAGTGCCCGCGCAGTCGAGTGAGGTGGTGCAGAAGAAGAATATGATGCAGCACCCGGTTTACTTTGTCAGCTCCCTCTTGTAGGGGCTAGGTCGACGTATTCCGGTGTGCAAAAATTGCTCTTCGGCCTCCTTATGGCCTCGAGGAAGCTGCATCATTACTTCCAAGCCCACGAGATCACTGTCGTCACCCGCCTCCCGTTGCAACGGATACTGCATAACCCAGATGCAACCGGAAGGATTTTGGAATGGGCCTTGGAGCTATCAAGTTTCGGTTTGAAGTTTGAAAGTACCTCGACAATCCAGAGTAGAGTCTTGGCGGAATTCATTGCAGAATGGACCTCAACGCCTGACGAAGAAATCCAGGAGACCACTCTCCCCGGCAAGGAAGCAGACCGCGACTGGATCATGTACTTTGATGTGGCTTTCAGGTGCCGGTGTGCTGCTCGTCGCACCCACCGGAGAGCACCTCAAGTACGTGATCCAGATGCACATCCCCAGGGAGATGTCCACCAACAACACTACTGAGTATGAGGGATTGCTCGCCGGTCTCAGGATCGCAGCAGACCTCGGGGTTAAGAAGCTCATCGTCAGGGGTGACTTGCAGCTTGTTGTTAGGCAGGTCAACAAGGATTACCAGAGCCCATTGATGGAAGCTTACGTAGATGAGGTGAGGAAGCTGGAGGAACGCTTTGACGGTATCCAAGCGGAGCACATCTCCCGAGCGGAGAACGACACCGCCGATTACCTGTCAAAGCGTGCCGCATTCAGGCTACCTGTGGAACCAGATACCTTTTTGCTCCAGCTAACTCAACCATCCGTCGAACCATCAGCGGGGCAGAACAAGCGGAGGAAGTCAGGTCCCGACAAGTACTTTCCTACCGAGCCCCCTGGGGCCGCCGGCAAGGGTGCTGCCACAGACGCTGAGCCTGCCCAAGACCAACTGGCTCCAGCAGGGCATCAAACCCTGGCCGTTTAGACAGCCGCTCCCATGGCGGAAGAAATGCCTTTGGCCCTTGCCGTCGAGCCCCAGGCTCCGGCATGGGCACAACATACAGTCCGATTCCTCCAAACAGGGGAGCTTCCTGAGGAGGAGGAAGAACCGGAGAAAGTAGCCCGTCGGTCCGCCCTGTACCAGTTCGTCGATGACGTCCTGTACAGGAGAAGGCCAAACGGTGTGAAATTGAAGTGCATCCCCCGGAAGGGAGGACTGGAGCTGTTGGCGGAGATACATGGAGGCATATGTGGCTCCCACATAGGGTCGAGGGCCCTTGCCGGGAAGGCGTTCCGGCAAGGTTTCTTCTGGCCCATCGCCCTCCAGGATGCGACGACACTAGTAACCAAGTGTGAAGCGTGCCAGTTCCATTCAAAGAAGCTCCATCAGCCAGCCCAAGCCCTTCAAACAATCCCTCTCTCCTGGCCATTCTCGGTCTGGGGGCTCGACATACTGGGCCCTTTCCCCCGCGCTGTCGGGGGCTTTGAGTACTTGTACGTTGCAATCGACAAGTTCACAAAGTGGCCGGAGGTGGAAGCAGTGAGAAAGGTGACTGCTCAGTCAGCTGTCAAGTTTTTCAAAGGGACTGGTCTGCCGTTTTGGTGTGCCAAATAGAGTCATCACCGACAATGACACGCAGTTCACGAGCCACACCTTCATGCAATACATTCAAGACCTTGGCAGCAAGGTCTGTTTTGCTTCCGTGGCACACCCACGGAGCAACGGCCAAGCGGAGAGGGCGAATGATGAAGTGTTGTGAGGCCTAAGGACAAAGACTTTTGACAAGCTGCACAGGAGCGGAAGGCGCTGGATTGATGAATTGCCGGCGGTTCTTTGGTCGATCAGGATGACGCCAAATCGAGCCACCAGCCAGACACCTGGTCTATGGGGCAGAAGCAGTTCTCCCCACGGAACACATATACGGGTCACCTCGAGTGCTCGCTTATGATGAGCTTGAGCAAGAGCAGTTGCGCCAAGATGACGCAATGCTCCTTGAGGAAGATCGTCTTCAGGCGGCTGTGAGATCAGCGCGCTACCAGCAAGCCTTGCGCCGCTACCATAGCCGCAAGGTTCATGCCCGAAGCTTTGAAGAAGGCGACCTTGTTCTTCGACGTGTTCAGTCGGCCAAGAATACCAACAAGTTGACGCCAAAGTGGGAAGGCCCTTATCGAGTAATACGAGTCACCAGGCCCGGCGCAGTCCGCCTAGAGACCGAAGATGTCGTCCCAGTGAGCAACTCCTGGAACATCGAGCATCTTCGCAAGTTTTACCCATAAGGCGCGGCTTGCTGGGCCTCCCGGCAAGCCACCTTTTTGTACAAGCTTTGCCGGCAAGGCATGTAACCCTTTCGTACAAAGCCAGGTGCAGACCCTGAGCATAAATAAATGAAGCGCTGGCACCCTAAGTCATAGCATGCATGCTAGGTCGAGTCTCTTCCTTTGTTAGGGTTGATAGTGCTCAGCAGCGACTAACCCCTAGCTTAGAGGTCGAGTGCGCGTCAGTCTGTTTCTCTTCTGTCCTTTTTTGGTTCGCAGGGCACATAAGCACTTCTGCTGAGCTACTTGGGAGAAAGAAAATGGACCAGCGTCCCGACCCCGGCAAACCAGAGTTGCCGAGGGCTGCTAGAACAAGGATCCAACCGCAGCAAGATGAGATTGTCGGGGGGCTGCAGATCTAGATAAGTCTTTTATCCTCTGTCATGCATTTCGGAATAGGACTGGGGTATGTGAAACCTCGTTTTTTATCTCTAGGTTGCCGTGCTCCCCTTTTTCCCATACCAAAGGATTATTTCCTGGGTCCGGATTTGGGTGTAGCCGCAGCGGCAAGGAGGTAGAACGAGGAGCCTAAAGCCCGCTTCATCCCTGCCTCCGCCAAGAGCGCGAGAACGGTCGAGTGGAGTGGGGGACGGCAAGGCCTGTTGCTGGGTGAAAAATGTTTATCCTAAACAATAACAAGGATTCGCTCCTTGTCGCGGGATTTACCCACGAACGAAAAACCCGGCAAGGATCCCTTTTTCATTAAAAACATCCCACACAGGTACAGTCCGTACGGAATGAAAAACATGAACAAAGGGGATTACAAGCTTTAAATTTAACAAGGCCCGAAGGCTTACATATTAAAAAAGAGATAAGGTGCCCGTGATCCCTTTCTTGTCCCTCTCCTCAGGAGGCAGCTCAAGGAGGCGAGAGGGAAAAAGGGGCGCCTAGGCGAGCTACGAGCGGCAGAAAGCACCAAGAGAACACCTCGGTGACCGCCCAGGGGCGGGCCGGTGATGACGGTGCCGAGAAAGGAGCTGGAAGACGAGGCGGCAGGACCGGCAGTACGCGACGAAGGCGTCGGTGCCTGCGTACTCCGAGTTGACGGCCTTACCGCCCGCCCTCTTCCTCTTCCATAGCCTCCCGACGCCAGCCGCCCAAGGAGACGGCCCCGAGAAGTTCAAGGGGCTGGCCCCACCCCCGGCAAAACCCTGCAGGAGGAGTGGCCAGGTGCAGATATTGCTGCTGCCGCACCCGCCCAGGCGCAGGGCGTCCGACGCCTAGTCGGACTCGTCCCCGCTGTCTGCTCCGCTGTCCTCCTCGTCACTTTCGCTCGAGGTAGAGCTTCCATCGTTGGAATCTCCATCGGAGGAGGTCTCCACGGAGCACTTCAGGCGAGTCCCGAAGTCGCCGAAGACCTTGACGGAGAGCAGGCCGTCCTCCATTAATTTGAAATAGAGGACGAGCCCCGCCGTCAGGCTGTGGATGCGGGCGAACGTCTTGCACCCATGACGGAGGTACATGACCCGAGGAGCCGGGAAGTCGACGTCGACCCGCGTGCCACCATTCCCACAACCCCTCATGTGCAATCTGAGGGATTGGGGCTGGTCACGCTCCATCTCCCGAGCGAACGGGGCGGCAAGACGGAGACGGCGACGAGGAGGCTGGCGTAGCCTGACGAAGAACTCGCGGGGCTGATCTCCGACATGGCCTTCCATCGGGAAAGGCACCATTGGCGGGGGCGAAGCCGGCGCGCCACCCCGTCCTCCTCTTCCCCGAGCACTACGACCTCTCCCGGCCTCGCCCACGGCCTCGCCCCCTCCCCCTTCCCGTCACGGCCGGTTCCACCACCGCGGGTTCAGGAGGAGGCGGGACGCGCTGTCGAGCGGCGCCCTCGGCGCTACCGTTGAAGGACCAGGGTTCCCCTTCTCCATGGCGAGTGGAAGGGAGGAGCAGAAGCGAGAGGAGGTAGATGACAGAAGATGTGCGGGACGCCATCCCCCCTTCCCCCTCTTTATAAAGGGGTGGGATCGGGGCTCGGCCGCCCCGCTCGGCCAATCTAGCCACCAGAGGCGCAGGGAATCATGACCGACCCGCTGCCCCAACCAGCGACGGCCCGGTTTCCCGCAGCCACCGCTTGCCACCCCAGGCGCATGAAGGACGCGTGGCAGACGGGCAGAACCGAGGGGACGGGTGAAGCAACCTCTCCCCACCCCGTGATCGTGGGGAGTGGACGCCTTGAAGACCGCGACCCGGCCCCATTCAGTAAATGAGGCACGCCTCCACGCGTCCCTCTTTTTACGGGGAAGGCGTGAGCCGCTTCTTTACTATGATGTGACACATGCGTGCGAAAACCGCCCCACGCATGCCACCCACGTCACGCACACCCCTCCACGCCGCGCCGCGCGCGCGGGTCGTGGGAAGCGCAACGCGCGAAAAGTTTTACCGCGGTAAAAACCGCCCGCCTGCTCGCGCACCGCTTTGGGCCTGGCCCAACAACGTGTCGCGCTTATGTGTGGCCCAGGCTCGGGGGCTCCTGTCGGTGTACAAAAAGAGGGGTGCGTTTTTGTACCCCTATACCTGTGCACGGGTAGTCGGAGCCGTGCCTACGGTCACGCCAAGCAAAGCAGGGGAGGTGAGCCAAGGTAAGACCGAAGCCCAAGACAATCAGAGCAACGCCAAGGCCAAGACCACAAAGAGCAGAGGGACGAAGCAGGTCTTGCCGGGGCAGCTCGCCCCACACCAACAGAGTGAGCCACCCTTGAGCCCACAGTCCCCAACGCCATCATCCACGTGGGGCCAGGGCTCGGGAGGGCACCTCTATGGTGGCATGCAGATCTTTGTGAAGACATATTCAAGATCAGATGAGGATTAGAAGACCGCGATCCTCGAGAAGATCCTTGCCGAGGAAGGCCACCAGAACCCCGGCAAGGCCCCTGCCGGGGACGACAACGCGCCATGGCAAGACCCTTGCCGGGCCACCCGGCAAGGCCCTCACCAAGGGCGCCAGTAGGGCCACCACCAGGCCCGCACCAACCAAGCTTCCACCGCCGTTCACATGTAGCTGCCAGCCCAACTAGCTGGGCGGGCACCTGCGTGGCAACATGCAGCCCCCAGGCCAACTCATCGAGCGCCTGCGTGGCGGCATGCAGATCTTCATGAAGGCTCCACCACCGCGCCACCTCAGCTGCCTGCCCGCCTACATGGCGCCGCACGCATCGCTGGCCAGGGCGCATGTCGAAGCGAGGAGGAGCAGCGACGGACGGGACGGGCCTCGCCCCGTCCCCAATAAAGCAAGGGGACACCTAAGCTACGCATTAAATGCATCTTGTCCTATAATATGAGCGATAAGCTCAGGGCACTGTACGCCTTTCCACCTCCTGTGTGCCACTGTGGCAGCCCCTTCAGAATATAAAAGGAGGCCCATGGCATACTGGAGAAGGATTTGGCTCTTTCGAACCATGCACTCACCACAGCTAGTTCGAGAGCTCAAGAACTCCCTGAAATACACCGACCAAAGCAGGACTAGGGTTTTACGCATCACCGCGGCCCGAACCTGGGTAAACGATCCTTGTGCTGTCTTCTAGCCCTGCTCTTCTTGCAACCCGCGCCCTGGCAACCGTAGTAGGGATTCTTGTGATCCCATAGGTGTCGTTCCACACCGACACATGTGGTATGTGGTCTAGTTGTTAGCAAAATCTACAAACATGAATTTTCGACTTTTTTGCAAAATCTCTCGAGAATTTGTAAAATGGGCATAACTTTTGTATACGAACTCCGATGAAAATGTTTTTTATATGAAAAATCATCTACTCGAAAAGCTACATCCGAATTGAAAAGTTACGGGGATTTTCAGAATCTCCAAAAACCTAACAGAAATAAAGTTACGGGGCTTTTAAGATCTGGCGAGGCAAAAAAATTCAAAAAAAATCAAACTCGTTAATGGCGCACCTGCCGATGGTGCGCCATTACTATCTTCCCGCCTTCAAAATTGAAACTATATCAAAAAAATAAAAAAAAAGTTAGTAATGCCGCACCTGCCCAAGGTGCGCCATTACTATCTTCCCGCCTTCAAAATTCAAAATAAATCGAAAAAAGTTAGTAATGGCGCACCTGCCCACGGGCGGGTTCCTCTCCTCCTTACCTCTTCATCGTTCTCCTCAACTCCACCTCTCCTCCACTCCATCTCCTCCTCTCCTCCAGTCCATCTCCCCTCCTCTCCTCCACCATACTCCCCTCCTCCTCTCTGGCGGCCTCCTCCTCCCTCCTCTCCTCCCCTCCCCTCACGGTTTCTTCTCCCTCCTCTCCGGTGAGCTCCTCCTCCCTCCTCTCCGGTGATCTCCTCCTCCCACCTCTCCAGTGATCTCCTCCTCCCTCCTCTCTGGTGAGCTCCTCCTCCCTCCTCTCCTCCCCTCCCCTCACGGTTTCTCCTCCCTCCTCTCCGGTGAACTCCTCTCCGGCGACCTCCTCCTCCTCTCCGGCGATGTAGGCAAGCTCCTCTCCGATGACCTCCTCCTCCTCCTCTCCAGTGACCTCGGCCCTCCTCTCCGGCGAACTCTTCTCCGGCAAAAGAACTTACAAGATCCAAAAACGAGAACAACATTTGAAAAAATATCATGCAAAAAAACAAGCAAAAAAAGGGCAAAAAATCGCCGTCCAGATCCAAATTCAAAATTCGAAAATAGCAATGGCGCACGGTGGGGGTTAGACGGTGCGCCACTACTATTTTCCCGCCTTCAAAATTTAGAAAAAAATCAAAAAAATTCAAAAAAAAGTTACCAGTGGCGCACCTGTAGCAATAGTAATGGCGCACTATAGGGTGTGCTACTGTTACCTACAATACTAATGGCGCACCAGAGGTGCGCCATTAGTATTTGTTACTAGTGGCGTGGTAATAGTGGTGCACCTGTAGTGCGCCATTAATGGCCAAAACAGGTGCGCCAGTAATTAGCCTTTTCCTAGTAGCGGTAGCCTCTCTTACACTACTGGAATCAGCTAATTTGCCATCTGCCAGCTCTTTGCCGTCTGCTAGCTGACGGCAAAGCAGCTCTTTGCCATCAGCTACGCATAAGCAGACGGCAAAGAAAAGGCTGACGGCAAAGAAGCTCTTTGCCATCTGCCAGCTCTTTGCCGTCTGCGAGCAGACGGCAAAGAATCTTTGCCGTCCGCTGGCAGACGGCAAAGAGTGTGGTGGCCCCCACCCCCCGCTCATTTGAAAAAATGTTAACGACCCACCTCTTTGCCGTCCGCTTGCAGACGGCAAAGAGGCAAAAAGGCGGACGGCAAAGGCTGGCGGATGGCAAAGAGGGCACTTGACTAACGGCAAGTACCCCCCCGCCCGTTACTCACTTCGTCCTCGCGCGCCCTTCTCCTCCGACCCCGCCGCCGCCGCCACC
>NC_057796.1:356103666-356129270 GCF_018294505.1 Triticum aestivum | reverse complement strand
GACCCCGACCCCGACACGGCACCCCGAGACCGACAAGACACCCCGACCCCCGACACCTCCCGAAAAGGTGTTCTTTGGCCTTCCAGAAGCCGACGGGGTCATATATTTGTGAATTATTAGTTAGGTCATATATCTTTCGATTTTGTTATGAAAAACATCATATATAATTGTGTTGATCGGGTAGTTTTAAATGTGCAGTTGTTTCATCGCTGCGAGGTTTGGTGTTCGACGACCTCGCCGTGCGTTTGACGAGCTCTGCCCCTTCGTTCGTGGGTGAGCACAAATGACATGTCCTCCTCCCCCATTAATTATTTGATCTATTCCGATGAAACTTGATAGCTAGATATATATGTGTCTTGAATCATCAGTATGCGTAACCAATATGTGTCTCCCATTCGAAAGCGTCATAGTTATAAATATGCATGCATTTGCATATTTATAACCTTGATTCTTTCGAATTGTCCAACGCTATCAATGGACAGCCCGAGTATGTTTAGATTGGGTTCGTTTTCCCATATGCTTTGCTCCGGATCCGACGCAAAAATTTCGTCAGTGCCTCCCCTGTTGTTCTCCGGGTACACATCCTCTCTGTTTATTGCAGAGACGTGTATCAGGAGAACAGCGGGGAGGTGCTGCCGAAATTTTGCGTAGGATCCGGGGCATAGCATGGGAAAATGAACCCAATCTAAACATACTCGGGTGGGATTAGGACCTATCATTACCTATTAGAGTGTAGGTTGCATGGACGTAATAAAATTGACAAAGTAGATCAACTGATGAATACATACATGGTGAATTATATATATATATTTGTTGTGTGTCTAGTAGCTCTGAAAGTCAAGATGAGTGATCGTGCGTGGATGTACACCGGTCACACTGGTCAGAACAAATGGAGCACTGAATGGTTCACAAAAACAAGGGGTTTGTGCGAGCCGCATTTGCAAATGGCCAGAGGAAAACCTGGTGCCCCTGTTTACGGTGCGGCAATTGGGAAAAGAGGACAGAGGCTGAAATGGGCAAACACCTGCAGAAGAGTGGTTTTACGCCCGATTATACGGTGTGGACATTTCATGGTGAGTCTGCCCAACGTGACCGAGCTGAGGTGGATCGTCGTCGCACCGACGAGCATGGTACCGGGATGGAAAACATGGTGCAAGACTTTGATGATGCTCGGGATTCGGACGAGGAGATGGAGGAATCTGCAAAGGCCTTCAATGAAATGTTGGAGTCTTCAAAACGTCCGCTCCATGAGCACACTGAGCTTTGTCAGTTGGATGCCATCTCACAAGTAATGGCTCTGAAGGCTCAGTTCAACTTGGGCAAAGAATGCTACGATGCAATGATGACAGTATTTGGACGCTTTCTACCCAAAGGCCATGTAATGCCTGCAAACCTGTACCAGTCGGACAAAATCCTCCGTGCACTGAAGATGCCCTATGATAAGATACATGCCTGTGAGAAAGGATGTGTCTTGTTTAGGCTTGACTATGCGGACTTGAACTATTGTCCCATTTGCAAGTCTTCCAGGTATGTTGTGGTAGACAACGGTATGGGTGAGAAGACACAGACCAAAATCCCCGTTAGTGTTCTTTGGTATATGCCAATCGTACCAAGACTTCAACGTCTTTTCATGGTCGAAGAGACGGCCAGACAGATGACATGGCACAAAACGGGCAAAAGAACCGAACTAGATGCAGATGGGAATCTGATGATTGTACACACATCGGATGGTGTTGCGTGGAAAAAGTTTGATGAATTACATGGTGACAAAGCGGCAGATCCGAGGCATCCTCGAGTCGGCATCAGCACGGATGGGTTCAGTGTGTTTGGTATGACGGCAGCCCAATATAGTTGTTGACCCGTATTTGTCTTTCCACTCAATCTCCCCCCCGGACGGATTATGCAAAGAAAGAACATTTTCCTGACGTTGATAATTCCAGGGCCCAACTATCCGGGGAAAAATATGAATGCGTACATGCAACCGCTTAAGGACGAATTGCAAGAAGCCTGGGATAATGGGTTCAAGACATACGATGCCTATAGCAAACGGAACTTCATAATGCGTGTCTGGTACATGTACTCGATGCATGACTTGCCGGCGTATGCGCTATTCGTTGGCTGGTGTGTGCATGGAAGGTTACCGTGCCCCACATGCAAGGGAGCTCTTGAGTTTCGTTGGCTTCAGGCCGGTCGCAAGTTTTCTTGCTTCGACATGCATAGATAGTTCCTGAATCCTCGCCATAAGTTCAGGAAAGACAAGAAGAACTTCATCAGAGGTAGAGTTGTCAAAAACTCTGCACCACATGCATTGACAGGCCAACAGACCCTGGATCAGTTAAACGCTCTCGAGCTAGATCCAGAGCGTCCAGGGTACTTCAAGGGGTATAATTCTAAGCATGCCTGAACTCACAAAACATGCTTATGGGATCTGCCTTACTTCAAAGACCTCCTTTGCCCACACAACATCGACGTGATGCACACTGAGAAGAATATCGCCGAGGCACTTTTTGGTACATTGTTCGGCATAGATGGGAAGTCAAAGGATAATACTAAGGCTAGAGTCGATCTGGAGGCGCTATGTGATAGGCCGTTACAAAACATGAAAGAACCGAAAGGAAAGCAGAACCGGACGAAGCCAAAGGCATGGTTCAATCTTGGAAGGCCAGCTATGAGGGAAATTATCTTGTGGGTGAAAATGCAGTTGATGTTCCCCGATGGGTATGCAGCGAATCTACAGAGGGGAGCCAGTCTTGATAAATTGAAGATATTTGGTCTCAAGAGTCATGATTGGCACATATGGCTTGAGCGGGTAATGCCGGTGATGTTGCGTGGCTTCATCCCTGAGGATGAATGGCTAGTACTGGCAGAACTCAGCTATTTCTTCCGTGTTCTTTGTGCGAAAGAACTATCGCCTGGCGTGCTAGAAGAAATGGAAGAGTTGGCGCCGGAGTTGATCTGCAAGTTAGAGAAGATCTTTCCACCGGGCTTCTTTAATCCAATGCAACATTTGATTTTGCATCTTCCGACCGAGGCAAGATTGGGGGGGCCCGTGCAAAATCGTTGGTGCTACCCAACTGAGAGGATGCAGAAGACGCTTCGACAAAAATGTAAAAATAAATGTAGAATTGAAGCATCGATGGCTGAGGCATTCATCACTGAGGAGGCGGCAAACTTCGTGACAGCACACTACAAAGCCAAAAATCGTCATTTGCATAATCCGAAGCCTCGGTACAATGCTGACGACCCTAAAAAGGGTGGATCCAACCTCAGCATTTTCAAAGGGAATCTCGCACCAGCCAGTGTTTCAAATCCAGTATCTTTGGATAACGAACAATGGCGGACCATTTCGTTGTATATCTTCAACAACCTGATAGAAGTGCGGCCGTACATCGAGTAAGTTCTCGGTACATAGTTTCGCAACTTCTATTTCCTTTGAACTGCTCTTATTCCTGGATATTTCATATAGTCGATACATCGCCTTATTCTCGTATGGAGCGGTGATCCAAAAGGATTCTGTCGAACAGTATGAGCTTCTCGCAAAGCAAGGAGGCGGCTATCCCGGTTTCATCTCTTGGTTCAAACAAACGTTAATTTCTATTAGACTTGTAGGCTAATTTGTAGGCGGCTATCCCGGTTTCATTCGCTAATTTGTGCGTAATGCAACAATCCTTTCATATTAAACTTGTAGGCTAATTCAGAGTCTATGGACGCCGAATTGAGACAAGTGGCTAATGGTTTTGACTATAAGGTCCGTTCATTTGACAAATACGACATCAACGGGTATCGCTTTCGTACCTATGGCAAAGAGCTATCTATGGCCGACCGAAAGTCTACAAATTGTTGTGTATCTGCTATCGGCGAAGGAGGTACCGAGTATTATGGGAGAGTTGAAGCAATTTATGAAATTCTATTCTATGGTGAAAACCCACCGAATGTCGTAGTCTTCAAATGTTATTGGTTTCAGCCGAAGGAGACTAGAAGGACTCATGAACATATAGGGCTAGTTGAAATCAACCAAAGCACCCATTTAGATGTTCCTGATGTCTATATTACGGCTCAACAGGCGACCCAAGTATTCTATCTACCGTGGGCCTGCCAAACTAATCCAAATCTAAAAGGTTGGGATGTCGTTTATGAAGTGCCGCCACGTGCTAGACTATCTCCCCCAAAGGAAGAGGATTATGAACCTCACATTAACCCAGACACATATGAAGGAGAATTCTTCCAAGAGACACGTCTTTCCAAAAAGCGTTTCAAGAACCGCTATACTTCACCCCAAAACATTGAAGGAGACAGCGACAGTGAATCCGACATCACCCCAGAGGAGGAACAAGAAGAGCCGGAACAAGAAGAGGTTACTGCTGCGGATGACCTGTCATTGCTTGACCGATTACGTCAAGGTGGCCTTGCACATGTTGATGCCACTGAACCCTATGAGCCCGTCATTGATTATAGTGATGATGATGATTATGCTTTTATTGATGATACTGATCGAGATTATTAGTAGTGTCAGGTATTAAATTTTTTAATGTTGTACTTGATGATGATACACTTAAGTGATACACATATTATTATTCATGTCGGTCTTTTTTTACGTTGTACTAATTTCGTTTACTGTTTGTCATGGCAGGTGTTGAAAGATGGTGGGCGCTAGTCGGGAGCGCGCCAAGGCCTCTTCTTCGTCGGCGCGTGGTCTGAGGTCTTCGATTCCAGACGTACCTCTCCGCCGAGCGTTGCTGGACAGTATTGTCCACACCGTCGGGCCCTTCTTCGTCGACCGCGGTGCCCAGCAGGGGACGAGGTAGGAAGAGAGGAGGTGGGGCACGTGGTCGCGGGAGAGGAGGTAGGGTGACTGCTAGGGCACCTTCCTCGCCGCCACCCCCAGCTGTTTCACCCGAGCACGTGACTGCTAGGGTGGACTCGTCCGAGGAGGAGGCTACACGAACTCCGGTCCACGAGCCTCCGGTCCATGGGTCTTGGGCCCACGAGCCTCGGGTCGACTGGCCTTCGGCCCACGAGAGTTCGGCCCACGAGACCCCGGAGGAGCACACGTCCGGATGGGGTACCTGGCCGGATCAGCCCGAGGAGCCGAGTGGCCATGCTGATGATGGCGGGGAGCCGACTGATCTTGAGGAGGAGGGTGGCACCGTCTACCAGCGTGGTGCTACACGGCTCCCGTCCGTGCCGGCGACCCGCGAGCAAAGGTGGTTGATCTTCCCTGATGGGGAGACGTACGTAAGTGCATTTAATATTTTTGTACCTTCTGCATTCACGTTTCTTGAAATAACTAATGCGTTGGCCTTGTCATGCTGCAGGGGGTTGGGACCACCATCATAGTGTCCGCCGGCCCAACTCCGTCCTTGGAGTTCTTTGCCGGCAAAACTTCCCGGGGTTTGTCACGTTGCCTGGTGAGGGTCGGCTTCCAGAGCTTGGGTTGAGCTGGGAGCACTACGTGGCTGCCCCGGCCCCGCCGGATGTCATTATCGACGGTGTCGTGTGCGACACGAGGGCTGACATGGTGATCAGGACGTTCTGGGTAATTTCTCCTTTACACATTTCAAAATCTTCAACTAGCTAGTTATTAATTGTACTAATCAATATTGTCTCATTTGATTGCAGACATTCTACAGGTGTGAGGAGGGATACGAGGAGGACAGCGCAAATGTTATCCAGAACGTCTGCAAGCGCCTACTCCAGAACTTACGGCACGAGGCTCGGGTGCAGGCTGTTCGAGACTACTACGCCTTGCGTGGTATCAAGAAGACCAAGCCGGCGTGCCGCGATAAGTTCCTGAGTAAGGAGCAGTACATGAAGGTAATTCTTAAGGCCTTCTACTTAAGTTCCTTCATTTAGAAATTCTTAGCCGTAGCGCTCAAGTTTCTATTTGCTAACTTATAGGCGCCTCCGAGATGGTGTGCGGATCGGATGGATTGTTGGGAGGTGTTGGTCGATGAGTGGTGCTCACAAGAATGGCTAGCCCTCCACAACCAGGCCAAGGACAAACGTGCCCAAATGGAAGGTGTGCCACACCATCAAGGCAGCTCCAACTTATATCAGTTCGGGCGCAACTGGGTATGTGGTTTGCTTCATGATTCATGCAATTCATTCATCATGCTATCTTGAGCCCTTTAATTACTAATTTTCATTGTTTCTCTCTTTCAGGCACGCCACAATAAGGCGGATAAGGTGCCAGAGGTGTACGACCTGTATGCCATGGCCCACACTGGCTCTTTCAAGAAAGTCAAGGCTTTCTCTCAGTCTGACCTCGATGATGCAAACAACTTCACCAACATCTCCTCCCACAACAAGCTCGTGAGATATAGAGATGAGGGGAAGGCGAGGAAAGGGGAGGACTTTAACCCGAGCCAGGGTCCCATTGATCCAGAGCTGGTGATGATATCTGGTGGCGGGAGGTCCCATGGCTCCATAGCCATTGGAGATGGACTTATCCGTTGACCTAGCACTCTCCCGGAGATCAAGGCGCGCCAGTCGAGCTCCGCTCCTGAGATAAGGCCTCGTGAACGGCCAGTGCAACTCGCCATCAAGGTTAGTGATACGTACTCAGTTATCTTTCTCCATTACATTGTGTGCGCTTCCATCAATGATTACAAATGGTCATGTGAGTGGTGTTGCAGGCTGCTATACAGACTGAGAGAGATAGAACGGAGAAACTTCTGGCGGAGGCGGCGGAGAGGCAGCGGGAGATGGAGGAGAGGACGAGAAAGATGATGGAGGAGGAGAGGGCACGGAATGACATGCAGGCAAGGGCCATGTACGAGCTCGTTGTGGTAAGTTTCTTCTGCAGATTACTTGCTAGTCTTAACATTTGAGTCTCATTACTAACTAGTATGACTCTGTTCTGAAAACCAAATGTGCAGTCTGTGTGCGAGAAGTCCGGTCAGCCCGCTCCGCCGATGCCAGTGATTGCTCCTGGGAGCACGGTGAGTTTAGTTTGAATGGACATTAGTTGGTAGTCTCAACATTTGAGTGTCGTAATGCTAACGAGACATTGGAAATGATCTTTGTTGCAGCTTAACTCCAGAAACGCATCGCACGATCCTTCTCCAGGTAGCGGCACTAGCCACCCCGCTCCTACACCTCCCTGATCACGGTAAGTTTCTCTAGTGTTTTGCTTAACAAATGCATAAAGACCTAGACTTAGCTTTATTTCCTCCAATATGCTTACCATAATGACCTAGAGTTAGCTTATTTTCCTCCAAAATGACCCATTTTACCTAGGTTAGCTTATAAATGATGCAGTTCATCCAAGTTAGCTCAGAAATGACCCATTTTACCTACATTAGCTCCTAAATGATCCATTTTACCTACGTTAGCTTTAAAATGGCCCATTTCACCTAGGTTAACTCCAAAATGACCCATCTTACCTAGGTTATCTCATAAACGATCCATTTCAACTAATTTAGCTCATAAACGATCCATTTGACCTAAGTGAGCTAAAAAACGATCCATTTCACCTAAATTAGCTCTTAAATGATCCATTTCACGTAAGTTAGCTCAAAAAGATCCATTTCAACTAAATTAGCTCTAAAATGACCCATTTTACGTAGATGAGCTCCTAAATGATCCATTTTACCTACGTTAGCTTTAAAATGACCCATTTCACCTAGGTTAGCTCCAAAATGACCCATTTCACCTAGGTTAGCTCCAAAATGACCCATTTCACCTTACTTAGCTCAAAAACGATGCCCTTCACCTTAGTTAGCTCATAAACGACCCATTTCAACTAAGTTAGCTCATAAATGATCCATTTCAACTAAGTTAGATCATAAACAACCCATTTCAACTTAGTTAGCTCATATATGATCCATTTCACCTAAGTTAGCTCATAAATGACATATACTTCTTGTTCTAGTCTTCTTCTTGTTCTAGTCACCTATTTCTAACTTTCTTATTTACCATTTTGCAGATTTCATTCACTTCATGGAAGCTAGCTTGCTATGATGGAGTGCTTGCTTTTCCTTTGATGAAACTTTGCATTGTATGTAGCTTGTTATGATGGATGGAACTATGTGATATGGATCATTGCATCTAACTTGCTATGTTGATGAAACTTTGCATTGTAATATATATATGGATGGAACTATGTGTATGGATGGAACTTGCTTATGTATGAACAATGTGTATGGATGAAACTGATGTGATATGTGATATGAAACTTATGTGCTGGATATGTGCTGGATATGTGATATGAAACTTATATATTTTCTGTGCAAATTGTGGGATTTAATAAAAAACAGAAAAAACAGACAATATGCAGGCTCTTTGCCGTCTGCCACCGACGGCAAAGAGCTCTTTGCCGTCTGCCGCGGACGGCAAAGAAGCCACGTGGCAGCCAACTGTGCTTCCTGGGAGCTGACCCATTTGGTCAGTTTGCCTACAGTGGCAGACGACAAAGTCTTTGCCGTCCGTGGCAGACGGCAAAGAACCTGCACTTTGCCATCAGTGGCAGACGGCAAAGAACCTGCCATCTAGTGACGTGTAGATGACATCATAAGGCGGACGGCAAAGACCAGAGAAATTTTGCCGTCCGCGGCGGACGGCAAAGGTCTGCCGTTAGCCACTTAACGGACTGACAGCGCAATTATTGCCGTCCGCCCTCTTTGCCATCCGCCGCAGACGGCAAAGAGCCTTTGCCGTCCGCCGCCAGGAAGCAGACGGCAAAGCAGCTATTTACCGTAGCCTTCTTTGCCGGAGCCTTTTGCCGTCCGTGGCAGACGGCAAAGTAGCTGTTTCCTGTAGTGTTATGGGGAAATGTAGTCTAGTGCTTCCACTGAGCCATGGTAGTCTGCTACAGCCCGGTTCACCGGAGTCCTGCTAGCCCAGTTACTACTGCTTCGGAACACTTAGACTGGTCGGCATGTGATCCACTTCGTTCCTGAGTCTGTCCCTTTGGGGAAATGTCACACGGTGACTTCCGGAGTCCTGCTAGCCTGCTACAGCCCGGGTTCCCGGAGTCCTGTTAGCCCAGTTGCTACAGCCCGGATTCACACGCTGATGACCGACACGTTCGATGCTAGTTCATGTATGTATGTCCCCGTAAGTTAGCGCCACTTTGGGTTCACGACTAGTCATGTCGGCCCGGGTTCTCTGTCATATGGATACTAGCAACACTATCATATACGTGAGCCAAAAGGCGCAAACGGTCCCGGGCCAAGTAAGGTGGCACCCGTGGGAATACCGTGCGTGAGGCCGCAAAGTGATATGATGTGTTACATGCTAGATCGGTGTGACTTAGGATCGGGGTCCTGACAGCTTTGGTATCAGAGCCTGACTGCCTGTAGGATTACCAAGCCAAACTGGTCGAAGTTGAGTCTAGAAATGCTTTAGTTATATAAGGGAATTGATTGTGGAAGGGAACGTAAGGATCATTTTACTCCTTTACCTTATACCCTTTTGATCTTAGTCAACCTCTTCTTTTCTACGGGGATTAAGAACTAGGCTTCCTCTTCTTTTTATCAGGATCATGCGTTACTAATCCATAGACTTATAGGATTGCTGGATTCAAGTCTTAGTTCAGTTTCTACTACTTTCGTATGTTCACAGCTGGCCTCAGAACCTTGATATTGTGATGTTGAGTGGTCATGCCACTATTTTGCAGGGTGTCTCAAATCTTTTTGAGCATTTAGAGCCGTTATGTTGTCCGAGTCATCCCAGGTTTCTAAACAATCTGATGCAATTGCAAAATCCTTTCCCTCTATTTTGATGTCCCCTTGGGCCAGTTTAACCACACTAATCGGTGAGTTGAGGTACTCTATTGCCTCGACATATATGTTTCGTGTTCCCAGTGTGATGATTCTGGCCACCATTCTCGATAGCATCTCGTGATGTTATTTAGTTAGTAGGTATTCTATTTCTGGGTCCTTGGACCCAAGATTCACTCTACTTACTTCATGTTGATAGTGTTTGCTAGTTCCTTTAGGATATTAGTAACCTTTGCGATAGTCCTCAAGGTTCGTGGTATTTCCTTCTTCCAATACCATGAACTACTTATGACAGAAGTTCCTCGTTGAACCGAAAGATCACAACCAGAGTGCTCTTGATGTGTTCTCGGTTCTATGTTGTGATTCTGTCAGTTCTACCTTTCTACATGGGTTATCCGGAAGAAATATGTTGAACTCGTTCGACATGCTAATCTATGCACCCACAACTCAGAAAATCGTATGTTCCTTTGAGTTGTCCTCTCTTTAATTGTATTCTAACTTCTGTCTATCAATTGATAGTCAGGACTAGTTATGCATTCGTGTTATCGATGCCTATTTTTCTTGTGGTCCGTCATGCCATTCTATTCCGGAATGTCTAGGGAAACAAACTCCAGTACCTCGTCCATTTCTAGGATTGGGTCAAAGCAGTTGTAATCCTTAGATCAAAATGCCAATCTAGCTTTTGCTCTGTTCTACCGTGGAGTGTCACCTTCTTTATTATCAAGAATGTCATGAGAATTGCACCACCTCTTATGAATTCTTGATTTAGTGATACTTCTTGCCATCATTGTTCAGTCCTCGGTTCCATGTTGTTGTAACCGCAATGCCGACAAGTGAATCGTGATGTTTGAAATCAATACTCCCAGCAACTCCGTTGCTTGGTAGTTAATGGAGAATACTCTCATTCTTATCGGGTTGGATACCGAATCACTGTTCTAGGATAGATTGTGCTACCTAGTCCTTATTTCTGGTGCACTCTTTGATCAATGCGTTAGGATTATTCAAGCCCTTGCTTATTTGATCATATCGTCTTGCCCTAAAAAGCAAGATTGTTCTCGAGCTTAGAGACATATCGGTGGTTCGTCATTTTTCGGATATCTTCTAAGAAGTATTACCAGGTTTCCCCTGACCGTTATGTTGAGCTCGCGATCAAGTTGGTTTACTTATAAACCACCCCTCTCCAAGAATCTGTGTTGGATACCCCTGAGCTAGTTGGTTAAGCTAAAACAACTTGGAGAGTTTGAAGATAAAATCTTTTCCTTACCTCGTTCATTCCAAAGGGATATCTTTGTGTGTGTGTATTACAGAAATATGATATCTTCCTCTGTTGAGCCTTGTGGTCAGTTATTGGATCTATTGTCTTACCCAATCTTTTGATTTGGGTATGGGATATCGTCAAATCAATTCAGAACCATCGATGTTCGTAATGTTGTCTTACTCGTGGTTGTTTCCTCGAGCATACACCATTACATCCTTTGGGTCTGACCAATGCTATGTCCTTGTTCACATAATTATGGACTTCCATTTATATGGTCATCCCGATGACTTGTTGTTGAGCCCATCAGCAGCATTTTATCTTCTCCATGATCATGTTGAGCATCCATCTAGTGTTGGAAACTTTTGTAAACATTACGTTCATGCCCCGTTCATGAAGTATATGTTTGGTGTACGAAGTGACTTCCTCTAGTTCATGTGCATTCGATGTAAGTTACCGCCGTGAATTTGAGAAAGCTTGTTTTTGCTTCCTCCGCAACCATCCCGAGTCAGTCATGCATATGTGTGAGGTATTCTATGGTTTGGAGACTTGCAACCTCCATTCTATATGTATTCCTAGCACCCCAAGCCACTGATTCATATGTTCAAGGAAAAGGAGTTGATGTGCGAATGCTAGTTCATGCACAATACTTCGATATCCTCGATGATGGTTCCCTACTAGAACTCGGTAGTGTTTTGTTGTAAGACTATCTTGTGGTCATGCTTGTCTGCGACACCGTGTTCACATGTGTGTAGCAGAACCAGCTCATGTTTTGGAGCTTGCTATCGTAGTTCATTTCCCGAGAATCTCGCAACGTTAACTCGTCAATTTGTGTTGCAACTCTTCTTTTTAGACATGTTTAGTCTAAAGTATCATGTTACTAACCAGATCTGAATCTCAGGCAGATATGATGGTTGGAACATTCCCAACATTTGCATTTTGTTCCCAGCTTGCACCCCATTGTGCCAATTCCCATGGGTTGTCCTCGGCAGTGGCCGTCCAGGATCATCTTCAAAACTGGACTTACCATGGGTCCCATCCATTTCTGATGATAAGAAAAAAATCATCCATTGCGTTGTCTCCAACAAGGTAGTCCACATCATCCATCCTAGTTTGAGTATGCCATTCTTCCGAACTCTCTCAAACGATCGATTGTGATTTGCCTTAGGCTGGTGTAGAGAGTTTCAATGATCTTTGAATCAAAAGTAATTCGTTTTGATACTTCCAGAATAACTCTACGAGTCACCCTACCTGAGGTGCCCCGTTATGGAATCATGGCAATCAACTCCTCGCTACCTCGAAACCTATGCACCATCCTACTTAAGCGTGGGAGTGTTTCCTACCAAATTGAACTTTCATCATTTGTTCTCTCCATCCCTTTTGATGCATGTTTGTGTCTTAGATCAAGAGATGATTCAACGTCTCATTCCATGAGTTGATCATCTATCCCTTGACCTTTGAGAAGATCGTTTTCTATAGAGTTTTCTTCTGTCGTCATCATGTTGGATGAAGATCTCGAAAGCAAAGGCGTCAAGATCAATTTGAAGCAATGAATCAACATCTTCGAGAAGCACAGTTGGATCGTGAAGATCGTGTTAGCTTGTGTCCCCAGTGTCTTCTTACCTCACGTCTTGAATCTCGGGACGAGATTCTTGTTTAGTGGGGGTGAGTTGTCACATCCCTAGTTCTGGTATGCTCTGGGCTAGCTAGTCATGTGTTGCATCATGTTTAAATTGCTTTTAAACTTGAAATGGGGATTGATCCAAACCCTAGCACAAATGAATCCAACTAGGTTCAAATAAAAATCATTTTCAATGAACCCAAAATGCATTTGGAAAAGTTGATCATTTTGAATTGGTCTAGAACCTCTGCCAAAAGTGATGAACATATTTCTAGGTCATTCCTGGATTATTGAATTAATCTGTAAATATTTGCATTTGGACATTAAGATACTATAAATATATTTTACATGTCCAAATAATTCTGAAAGTACTTGAGGGCTGTTGGAAATAATTTCACAGGTGCCCACAATTATTTTCAGCATTTTATCAAATGGTTTAGTATTTTTACTAAATCAAAACATACAAGGAAAATAGAAAACAAAAACAGAAAGAAAAGAGAGGGCACTGTACCTGGCTTACCTGTCCAGCCCAGCTGGCCCAGCCCAACCGCGCACCGTCCTCAACCTCCTGCCAGTAGGCAGGAGGGCGTGTGGTCTCCGCGCGCGCCCACGTGCCTGGCCAGCTCCACCCAGCCTGCCTCCTCCCTGACTCGTCCAAGGCCGCCACGACACCCCTGGACCCCCCTGGGCCTCCTCCTCGAGCTCTCCCCATCTATCTCTCTCTCTCCCTTGCTCCCCTGCTCGCATCTGGGCGTGCCCGTCACCGCCGCTCGCTGCCATCGTGCCCAGAGCCACCCCCTCACCCTTCCACCATGCCCAAAGGCTCCGCCTCGTCGCCCTCGACCTCCCCACCGAGCCACGCTTTGCCGGAGGCCCTGTATCGCCGCCATCTGGTCATCTTCAACCTCGGTACCCGCCGGACGCCGTTCGTCGATTCACCTCGCTCCGGTCGCCCCCGAGCCCACTGATCTGCTCATCGACCCCAGTGAGCTCCGTCGTCGTTTCCCCCTACTCCCCTGGTCGCGCTCGTCCGCCATCTGACCTCACCGTCCTGCCCGCAAGCTCCGGTCGTCGCGTTTGTCGTCGCCGTCGTTACGGTGGAGCAACGTCACGTCTGAGCACGTGGTCGAGCTCCTGCTGCCCCATATCTACCGCATGTGCTCTCCGTTCGCTCCAACGCGAGCTGCAGCCCCGCGCCCATGCTATCCCGAACTCTGGCCGCCGCCGAAGTCGACGCTGCTGTCGGTGTCAAAACCGGCGGATCTCGGGTAGGGGGTCCCGAACTGTGCGTCTAGGATCGATGGTTACAGGAGACAGGGGACACGATGTTTACCCAGGTTCGGGCCTTCTCTATGGAGGTATTACCCTACTTCCTGCTTGATTGATCTTGATGAATATGAGTGTTACAAGAGTTGATCTACCACGAGATCGTAATGGCTAAACCCTAGAAGTCTAGCCTGTATGACTATGGTAATGAGTATCTCCTTTCCGGACTACACCCTCCGGTTTATATAGACACCGGGGGAATCTAGGGTTACATAGAGTCGGTTACATAAGAAGGAATCTTCATAGTCGGTCGCCAAGCTTGCCTTCCACGCCAAGGAGAGTCCAATCCGGACACGGGTACACTCTTCGGCCTTCATGTCTTGACAGCCCATCAGTCCGGCCCATGGATGACAGGCCGGACGCCCGAGGACCCCTTAGTCCAGGACTCCCTCAGTAGCCCCTGAACCTGGCTTCAATGATGAGGAGTCCGGCGCGCAGATTGTCTTCGGCATTGCAAGGCGGGTTCCTCCTCCAATGACCTCCAAGTAATGTATTCGGCCGTTGATCAATGTCACTCCCCTCGGCTTCTGCACGTCAAATAACTTCATCTTCCACGTGTCGAGCGAATGCGGAAGGTCAGGGTATTTTTGCAAATAGCACCCCGTCCAGGCAAGGAACAGCGCCTATTTAAAGAGATTGGATCCTAGATCCATTCGGCACCACGCAGAGAAAAATCCCCGAAGACTGCTAGGAGAAACCATTCCAACATGGCTAGTGTTCCCAGCTCCTCCTCCCGTTCCGGCCCAAAGAAAGGCGAGTGGGAGAGGTGTTCTGTGTCCCACAGTCAATTAACGAAGCTGCAAATGCAGGGATTTCTTCCCCCTGCAGATCTGGTCCCTGTTCGAGCGGAGCTGACCTCCTTTAATGGCGAGACTCAGGCAGAGGACTTCCCCAATCCATCCGGGGGGAGCGAGTGTGTTTCGTCCCCTATCTGCTAAGAGGTGTTGGATTTCAAAATCATTCGTTCCTCCGAGGGTTGTTGGAATACTATGGCCTCCAGCTGCACAACTTCACCCCTGCCTCCATTCTGCACATTGCGGGTTATGTCGCTTTATGCAAATTATTCCTGGGCATTGAGGCCCATTTTGAGCTGTGGAGGAAGTTGTTCTGTCTTGTCCCGCGCAACCATGAGGGGTCAATATTTGAAGTGTGCGGAGCCGAAGTATGGTGCATCGCCGATACCGGATATCTGTCCGGCACACCAACGAAGGCATCTGAAGAATGGCCTTCCGAATGGTTCTATATTGAGGACGTCGCGCTTCTCGACCCAGTTCGAAAGGGTCTCCCAGAATTTGCAAGTGTTCCATTGAGGAAACGCCACAACTGGCGTCCCCAAAGTCTTGAAGAAGAGGATAGTGCGAAGGTTCGTCAGCTCCTAGGCAAGATAAGGATGCTTGCCCAGTCCGGTTTTACAATAGTAGAGGTAATGGCGACCACCATGGTGCAAGGGGTTCAGCCACTTCAATACAGAGGTCTCCCAATGTGGCACTATAATTGGGAGGATGATGCCTCCCGTTGTGGTCGGAAAGGTCCGGACACCCTTGCCGCTCTAGCCGATACTGGCCGAGCTGTTTAAAGGGAAGGAAGAAGAATTTCTCCGCATCAATCGCAGAGAGGGGTACTCCATGTACAACCCTCCCAGCTGGGTAAGTCCCATCCCCTTTGCTTTTATTCGTTCCGCTCTCTTGGCCATCTTTAACGAATCCCCAATCCGTCTTATTTTGAAACAGCCCTGGCGGAAGGTTACCGAGGGGCTTAATAGTCCTGCCCCACAGCCGGAAAGCCACAACCGGGAGCTTGATCCTGGGTTCGAAGAGGACCCGGATATATTCGTGGTACTCGCGGAAGGGGTGTTTTACCAGGCGAGCTATGATGGCACAGAACTGGCCATCATCACCGATTATCCTGGCCTTCTTCCAGCTTCCCACGTAAGTAATCAGGAGAGACCCCCCCTCGAAAGAGTTTCCTCGCACTGCCTCACCAACCACACTATCTCATGCTTCAAAGGGGAGGCGTTCGGTGCGTCATGCTACGCCGGGGATGACTCCAAGAAGAGCGGCTCCTGCGCCGAGCAAGGCCTAGAAAAAGGAAGGTTGGCGAAGACAAGGCCTCGAAAAGGAAAAGAGGTATGGATTTCAAGGTATGCTTTGGCAGTCGTACCCAACTGTGATTGTTATGTTGGTCCTGTATTAGGAAAATGGTTCACCGGACTATGTTCGGGGATTCGGCCGGTCGCACTCCCAACAACCGGGATTTAGATCCCACCGGAGAGGTGGGGGCCGCTATGCGGACAACGCCGGACTATCCTTCGGCCGAGGGTTCGGAAGACATGTCCGTTACCAACTCAAAATTAGAGAGCGCTGAAGGAAATATGCCCTAGAGGCAATAATAAAGTATTATATATTTCCTTATATCATGATAAATGTTTATTATTCATGCTAGAATTGTATTAACCGGAAACATAATACATGTGTGAATACATAGACAAACAGAGTGTCACTAGTATGCCTCTACTTGACTAGCTCGTTAATCAAAGATGGTTATGTTTCCTAGCCATAGACATGAGTTGTCATTTGATTAACGGGATCACCTCGTTAGGAGAATGACGTGATTGACTTGACCCATTCCGTTAGCTTAGCACCCGATCGTTTAGTATGTTGCTATTGCTTTCTTCATGACTTATACATGTTCCTATGACTATGAGATTATGCAACTCCCGTTTACCGGAGGAACACTTTGTGTGCTACCAAACGTCACAACGTAAATGGGTGATTATAAAGGTGCTCTATAGGTGTCTTCAAAGGTACTTGTTGGGTTGGCGTATTTCGAGATTAGGATTTGTCACTCCTTTTGTCGGAAAGGTATCTCTGGGCCCACTCGGTAATGCACATCACTATAAGCCTTGCAAGCATTGTGACTAATGAGTTAGTTGCGGGATGATGTGTTACGGAACGAGTAAAGAGACTTCCCAGTAACGAGATTGAACTAGGTATCGAGATACCGACGATCAAATCTCGGGCAAGTAACATACCGGTGACAAAGGGAACAACGTATGGTGTTATGCGGTCTGACCGATAAAGATCTTCGTAGAATATGTGGGAGCCAATATGGGCATCCAGGTCCCGCTATTGGTTATTGACCGGAGACGTGTCTCGGTCATGTCTACATAGTTCTCGAACCCGTAGGGTCCGCACGCTTAACGTTACGATGACATTTTTATTGAGTTTGATGTACCAAAAGAAGTTCGGAGTCCCGGATGAGATCGGGGACATGACGAGGAGTCTCGAAATGGCCGAGACGTAAAGATCGATATATTGGACGACTATATTCGGACTTCGGAAAGGTTCTGAGTGATTCGGGTATTTTTCGGAGTACCGGAGAGTTACGGGAATTCATATTGGGCCTTAATGGGCCATACGGGAAAGGAGAGAAAGGCCTCAAAAGGTGGCCGCACCCCTCCCCATGATCTGGTCCGAATTAGACTAGGGAAGGGGGGCGCACCATTCCTTTTTTCTCCTTCCCCCTTCCCTTCTCTTACTCCCACAAGGAAAGGAGGAGTCCTACTCCTTGTGGGAGTAGGACTCCCCCCTTGGGCGCGCCACCTCCCCTTGGCCGGCCCTCTCCCCCTTGCTCCTTTATATACGGGGGCAGGGGGGCACCCCATGGATACAACAATTGATCCTTGAGATCTCTTAGCCGTGTGCGGTGCCCCCCTCCACCATATTACACCTCGATAATACCGTTGCGGAGCTTAGGCAAAGCCATGCGGCGGTGGAACATCATCATCGTCACCACGCCGTCGTGCTGACGAAACTCTCCCTCAACACTCGGCTAGATCGGAGTTCGAGGGACGTCATCGAGCTGAACGTGTGTAGAACTCGGAGGTGCCGTACGTTCGGTACTTGATCGGTCGGATCGTGAAGACGTACGACTACATCAACCGCGTTGTGATAACGCTTCCACTGTCGGTCTACGAGGGTACGTGGACAACACTCTCCCCTCTCGTTGCTATGCATCACCATGATCTTGCGTGTGCGTAGGAAATTTTTTGAAATTACTACGTTCCCCAACAAGCGCCATGAATCATCGGCGCTGCAGGGCTGTCCTACGAGACCTCAAGTTCTCGGAAGAGGCATTCAATGCCTTCAACTCAGCTGACGCATACATCTGAGCTGCTCGAGATGGGCTTTGAAAAGCCACAAAGCAACATTTGACAGATGTGCAGGTAAGTTTTTTCTTCGTCCGAAAAGGATAACCATATGCCCGTAACCCCCGAGACTGAAAGCAGTTGGTAGAACTGATTTAAGGATCATTGTATAACCAGGTCCTTACCGAGAAGAATGCCCTGCTAGCCCAAGAGCTGGAGCAGTGTCGGGCGCAGCTAAATGCTGCTACCACCGAACTGGAAAACTTCAAGAAGGCGTCTTCTAGTAACATTCCCCTCCATCGAGGAACGATAATTGTATACCAACTATACTAATATTGTTGCTGATTGCATAATAGGATCGCCCGATCAACTTGAGGAGAAGTTGAAGATCGCCCAAGAGGGGGAAAAATAGGCGAAATGGCTATGTGCCGCAGGCGAGCGTGTGCTGACCCGGGTCAGAGGGGAGAAAAACAAGCTACAGGATTCCAACACCGCCTTGGGCGAAGAATTGAAAGATGTGCGAGCCCAGCTAGCCAACTCTGTGAAGGAGGACAGGAAGTTGCGGGGCGGTATATTCAGTATATTTTTAAAGTAGTTCGGAGATAAATGGAACTGATATAATTATGATTGCAGGTATATTGACGGGCCGTCCTGACGAGGAGGTGTCCGGATCATCAAGTGAACTGCTGCAAAGGCTGTCGCAAGTGCACGAGCAGGCTCGGCTGGAAATCCGGAGTGTTGCCAAGGCCCTATGGCCATCTGCCTCCCCTCCAGGAAGTATGGAGGAGCTTGTAGAGCTGTTCAAGGGAGCGCGGCGGTGTTCCGACTATGGAAGATATCGGCCTGCCGAGAAGGTGCGCGAGAGGCCTGGGCCATGGTGAAAACGTGATATACCAAGCTGGATCCTAATCACATGGCCCGGGTCGGACCGCTAGAGTCAAATGGGGAAGAAATTCCCGTTAGTTTAGTATATGAACAAGTAGAGGTGGCCGCCAAATATTCCCAACAGGATTGTAAGTTAGACCGTCTGTTGGACGGTATAGAGGAGGAAGTGTTTGAGTCCAAGTGACTATGTACTTTCCTTAACATGTGTAATTCTAGCTGAATTGTATAGCATTTGTCATGGCAGACCTTTTCGCTTCAACCTCCGGACCCAAAGGTGTGGAGTGTTTCCGAATACCCTCGCGGACGAATAGACCGGGGTATGCCTGGAAAACTAGGCGTATGGGTCATAGTTGCTTGAACAGACAAGTTGTATCCTACTAGTTATGTTATATTATGTTGAGATCGTAAGAAACATCTTCCAGGGAGAATAGTTCCGTTAAGGGTTCCTTTCCCTGGGTGTGCATGTATTAATGTACATGTCCGAATTGTGATGGAAAAATCACAGTGTATGTAACTTCTGGGGGTTCGCAATGGATTAAATGCAAAAACGTCTTTAATTCACCGACCGAATATTCCCGTAAGAACGCTAGCTTTCGGCTTCACCCAGTCTAAGGTACACATCTGGATGACCCGGCAGTAACAATCGCAGAGGTGCTCCCTTTATGCCCTAGCCGAACTAACGGGAACGTAGGGCATAAGCATAGGAGCCAGGCAACCCAGCTTGGCCAAAACTGAAGTCATATCGATGCATATAATGGCGAAGAAAAGGTACATATGGAAAAACTCATATGTGAAGAGCTTGATGCTCGAGGAATAATAATAAAAAGCTTCTGTCCAAGAAGCCCCCAGGTATAATGGACATACATATTTAAAGATGTATGTTTCAGGGGTGTGCGGTCTAGCCGTACCAAAGCTTTAAAGCGAGAAAGAAAAAAATCAGAAAAGAGAGAAAAAATAATGGAAACTACAGAGGAGAAGGAGACGAACAAGGAGTTCGGCGCTAGGCATAGAATCTTCGGAGTCTGGCCGCGTTCCAGGGGTTCGGCTCGAGGCGATTGTCTGATGCATCACGAAGACGGTACGCTCCTCCGGTGAGAACTTCGTCAATTATGAAGGGACCGTCCCATTTGGGCTTGAGTTTGTCCTTTTTCTTCTCCGGCAGGCGTAGAACGAGTTCGCCAACGTTGTAAGTCTTGGCCCGTACTTCTCTGCTTTGATATCTTCGAGCCTGCTATTGGTAAAATGCTGAACGGGCTTTTGCGACATCGCGCTCCTCCTACACGGCATAGGACGTCCTGCCAATCAAGCTCGGCTTCTCTCTCTTCGTACATACGCACTCGAGGTGAATCGTGAATAATATCGCAGGGCAACACGGCCTCTGTGCAATACACCATGAAGAAAGGTGTGTATCCGGTAGTACGGTTGGGCGTGGTCCGCAGTCCCCAGAGTACGGAGTCGAGCTCCTCAACACAGTGCTTGTCTGATTCTTTCAAAGACCGCACTAGTCTGGGCTTGATGCCGCTCATAATAAGACCATTGGCTCGTTCGACTTGACCGTTGGTTTGCGGGTGGTAGACAGAGGCGTAATCAAGTTTAATGCCCAGATTAGCACACCAGGTTTTTACCTCGTCGGCTGTGAAATTAGAGCCGTTGTCAGTGATGATGCTGTGTGGGACACCATAACGGTGCACAACACCAGATATGAAGTCTATCACCGGGCCGGACTCAGCCGTTTTGACTGGTTTAGCCTCTATCCATTTAGTGAATTTGTCCACCATAACCAGCAGATATTTTTTCTTATGGCTTCCCCCTTTAAGGGGTACAACCATATCCAGTCCCCAGACCACGAAAGGCCAAGTGATGGGGATAGTCTGTAAGGCAGTTGGGGGCATGTGGCTTTGGTTGGCAAAGAGTTGGCACTTGACATAGCGTTGGACAAGGTCCTGCGCGTCTGCTCGGGCCGTCGGCCAATAGAACCCTGTACGGAAGGCCTTGCTAACAAGGGCCCGGGCTGTGGCGTGGTTTCCGCCTAGACCAGCATGAATTTCTGCCAATAGTTGCTGCCCCTCCTCCTCGGAGATACATCTTTGAAGTACTCCGGTAGTACTTTTCTTGTAGAGCTCTCTGTCGTGAACCTTGTAGGCCTTCGAGCGCCGGACAATGCGGCGGGCCTCATTCTGGTCTTCAGGAAGCTCCTTCCTATCAATGTAGACCAAGAAGGGTTCGGTCCATGGGGCAATGACTGCCATAATGAGATGGGTCGACGGTGTAATTTCGGTGGCTGAGCCCCCGATGATATCGGTGTGTTCAGAATCTGGGGTTGTGTTCGGATCTGGAATGTTGTTGCCACCCTCCCCTTGCCACACCACGGATGGCTTGAAAAGCCTTTCCAGGAAGATGTTAGGTGGGACGGGGTCACGCTTAGCGCCAATGCGAGCAAGGACGTCTGCCGCCTGGTTACTTTCTCGGGCGACGTGATGAAATTCAAGCCCCTCGAACCGAGCCGACATTTTTAGGACAGCATTACGGTAAGCTGCCATCTTTGGATCTTTGGCATCAAAGTCTCCGTTTATTTGAGTCCCCGCGCACCTCCAGGCGTTGTATGCCCATGGATACGGCCATCCGAAGACCATGCAATAAGGCCTCGTATTCGGCTGCGTTGTTGGAGTCTGTGTACAATATTTGGAGCACATACTGGACGACATCTCCAGTGGGGGACGTTAACACGACGCCCGCTCCCAGCCCCACCAACATTTTGGAGCCGTCAAAATACATAACCCAATTGGAATATGCGCCGTACTCTTTGGGGAGTTCGGCCTCTGTCCATTCGGCGACGAAGTCAGCTAGCACTTGGGATTTGATGACTCGACGTGGCTTGTATGTTATGTCAAATGGGAGTAGCTCTATGGCCCATTTGGCGATCCGTCCTGTGGCATCGCGGTTGTTTATTATGTCATTGAGTGGTACTTCGGAAGCCACCGTGATTGAACACTCCTGGAAGTAGTGTCGTAGCTTTCGAGATGCCATGAAGACCGCGTATGCTATCTTTTGGTAATGGGGGTACCGGGATTTGCATGGTGTGAGGACAGTAGATACAAAGTATACTATTTTTTGAAGTGGGAATTTGTGTCCGTCCTGTTCTCGTTCGACGATGAGCACGGCGCTCAGCACCTGGTGTGCTGCCGATATGTATAGCAACATGGGTTCGCCAGCATTTGGTGCAGCCAGGATTGGGTTGCTTGCTAGGAGGGCCTTTATTTCCTCCAGTCCGGCAGTCGCCTCGTGTGTCCATTCAAAGTTATCGGTGCGTCGTAAGAGGCGATAGAGTGGTAGTGCCTTTTCTCCTAATCTGGAGATAAAGCGACTTAACGCTGCCACGCAACCAGCTAGTTTTTGGACTTGTTTGAGGTTTGTTGGCGTAGCCAATTGTGACAGAGCTCGGATTTTAGCTGGATTTGCTTCTATTCCTCTATTGGAAACGATGAAGCCCAGCAGTTTTCCAGCGGGGACGCCGAAGACACATTTTTCCGAGTTGAGCTTAATGTCATATGCACGGAGGTTGTCGAATGTAAGTCCTAAGTCGTCTATTAGTGTTTCGACGTGCCTTGTTTTGATGACGACGTCATCGACGTAGGCTTCTACTGTCTTGCCGATCTGCTTCTCCAGACATGTTTGAATCATGCGTTGGTATGTGGCGCCAGTGTTCTTGAGCCCGAAGGGCATGGTGTTGAAGCAGAATGGCCCGTATGGGGTAATAAATGTTGTTGCAGCTTGATCGGACTCCTTCATTTTGATTTGATGGTATCCGGAACATGCATCGAGGAACCACAGTGGGTCGTGTCCTGCGGTGGCATCAATGATTTGATCAATGCGGGGGAGGGGGAAGGGATCCTTAGGGCAAGCCTTGTTGAGGTCTTTGAAATCGACACACAGGCACCAGGATTTGTCCTTCTTTGGTACCATCACTAGGTTTGCCAGCGAGTCCGGATGTTTGATTTCTCTAATGAATCCGGCATCGATAAGCTTGGCCAGCTCCTCCCCCATGCCTTGTTGCTTGGGTTCGGAAAAGCGCTGCAGTGTTTGCTTGAGCGGTTTAAATCCCTTTAGTATATTGAGACTATGTTCGGCCAGCTTGCGTGGGATCCCTGGCATATCTGAAGGGTGCCAAGCAACTACGTCCTAGTTTTCACGCAAGAATTCTCGTAGTGTCGCGTCAACTGTTGGGTTCAGTTGTGCTCCGATAGATGCTATTTTCTTGGTGTCCATTGGGTGGACCTGGAATTTGACTATTTCTTCTGCTGGTCTGAAGGAGGTGGATTTGGGGCGTTTGTCGAGGATCACATCGTCCCTGTCCACCGTGGAGCGTAGTGCGGTTAATTCTTCGGCCGCGAGGGCTTCAGATAGCGCCTCAAGGGCCAGGGATGCGGTTTTGTTTTCAGCGCGGAGTGCTATGTCCGGATCACTGACAAGAGTGATTATACCGTTTGTTCCGGGCATTTTGAGCTTCATATACCCGTAATGAGGTATAGCTTGGAAGCGTGTAAAAGCATCCCGCCCAAACAGGGCGTGGTATCCGCTGCTGAAAGGGGCCACTTGGAAAGTGATTTCTTCGGACCGATAGTTCTTCGGCATGCCGAATACCACGTCAAGTGTGATTTTCCCCACGCACCGTGCCTCCCGACTGGGAATGATTCCTCGGGAGGTTGTGCTACTTTGCTTAATGCGGCTCCTGTCTATTTCCATTTTGTGGAGTGTGTCCTCATAAATGAGGTTTAATCCACTGCCGTCGTGCATGATGACCTTAGTAAGTCGAAACCCATCCACGATGGGACTGAGGACTAATGCGGCTGGCACTCGGACTGTCCTGTACCTCGGTTCGTCGCTGGCATTAAATGTTATAGCCGTGTTGTTCCAAGGGTTTATTGCAGGGATTTGGCAGACTTTGGCGAGGTCGTGAAGTGCCCTTTTGCGCTTGTTGTTTGAAGCGAATGTTTCGAAGATCGTCAATACTTTTGTGTCGTCGTTTTCTGGAGGGTGCTGCTCTGGGGTGTCTTTGATAAGGATTTCGTCACCGCTCTTGGCTACTTTCCGGAGTATCCAACATGCTCAAAGGCTGTGGGCCGTCGAGCCATCCCTCCATAACGGTGCCATGCCGCGTAATGGGTTTATGTTTCTTGACTGTTGGACTGGGCGTGCCACGGGGGTGCGCCCTCTTCGCCTGTAGGAGGAGTTGAGTTGGGAGCGACGGTTCCTCGCAAGCTGCCTGAGTTTTCCAGGTGCTTTCCATCGCGCTGTACTTCTGTATGATAGTTGCTAAGTCAGCGAACTTTAGTATGCGGTGGCGATTGATGGCGTTCAGGATTCCTTCATCCGTGCAGTTGTTGCAGAACGCTAATATCGCGTCCTTGTCGCGGCAATCTTTTACCTTCTTTTTTACAAGGAGGAATCTGGCCTAGAAGTGGTTGACCGTTTCCTGAGACTGTTGTTTTATGCTCATGAGAGCGTCTATGTCTGGGTGGGTGGGTGGAATTAAATCCGAACCCCAACCAGGCCGATTATCCGGAGTCTGAAGACCTTCCAGACTCAACAGTCCGGGATCCGGAGTACCTTCTGATTGTTTAGGATTGTCGTCCGATTCTATGTTCGTGGGCCCCACGCCCTTATTTAATCACTGGTTTATCTCCCTTCTTAGATTAAGCTAATGCCCATGGCCCCACCGGTCAGTTTGACTTGGCCACGTCAGCATTGACCGGGTCCCACGTGTCAGCCTCTGTAGCCGACTTTGTGTCACTGACCAGTGGGCCCTACTGGTCAGGTTTGACCTGGACCGCTTTGCTGACCTGCTGACATCACCGTGACGCTTTGCTGACGCAGTAATGTTTTCTGGATTTTAAATAAATCCAAATGACTTATTTATTTCCAGAAAATAACCTAAACTTTGAAAATTCATAGAAAATAATCTGTAACTCCAATGGAAATAAGTTATATATGAAAAATGATCAGCAAAATCCAAAGAATCTGTTTATGTCATTTTCATGCATGTTAGAACAACTTTTGGCTACTGTTTAGGACAAATAAAATGAATGGCATTTAAATAACCATATGTGGAGTTTGAGTTTGAACCTTGGGTTCAAACACTACAAAAAAAAGACACATCCGTGACAGTTTGGGCCGAACGAAATTTTTTCTGTCATACATATGACACTTCTATGACGATAATTGTGACAAAACCCGGTATCATCACAGATGTGGTGGGCTCCTACTTCTATGACAAAAAATCATGACAGAAAATGGGCTTTTCGTCCTGCGCGGGCCGGAGACGCGTCTGCATGACATTCTTTGGGCCGTCCATGACGGAAAAAACCATGGTAGAAGCAAGGGGGAGGAAAATTTTGGTGAGTTCCCGGTTACGGTGGGAGGTCGGCGGCCGAGCAATGCGCGTTTCTCTCGTACACGAACGCGCGTGTGTGCGAGGCGTTGGCTCTTACTGAACCCGAGTGAGGCGTTGGGCTCTAACTGAACACGAGCGATTGCACTGCAGGCTACGCGTTACTGAACCCGAGCGATCGATCGATGGCTGTTAACTGAACCCGATCGAGCGATTCCTTCGCTACTGTTGCTAACTGAAGCCGATCGATTGGATGAACA
>NC_057796.1:356101965-356102652 GCF_018294505.1 Triticum aestivum | reverse complement strand
TTTGCGGTACGCCACACCCCTCCCGATCAACAGGACCCCCGTTTCGACCGTAGGAGGTCTGTTTCCTCCGTTTTGCGGTACACCACACCCCTCCCGATCAACAGGACCCCGTTCCGAACATAGGAGGTCTGTTTCCTCTGTTTTGCGGTATGCCAGGCCTCGTTTCCATCGCCTGTTCCGTCCAAGCCCTCTCGATGAACACGACCACGCATTCCGTTCCGACCCAGCCGGTTGGCTCCCACGCGTTCCATTACCTCCCGATGAACACGACGCATTCTGTTGCCTCCCCATAAACACGACGCATTCCGTTGTCTCCCCATGAACACGACACATTCCGTTGCCTCCCCATGAACACGACGACGACGCTGTTTCTCCATTCCGACCCAGCCATGTACACGAGCCCTGGCCGTACGTATGCGCGAGTAGGTGTTCGAGACCCCGCCCGTATGTACACATACGTGGCCGTATTTTCTTTCTTGCACCCTGGCCGCTGTACGTCCGTGTAAATGCTACGTGCGCGCCTCTACTACGACACGTGCATGCCTCTACTACGACACTTGCGCGCCTCTACATCGTCCAGTATGTACGTACACATTCGCGACCAGAATGACAACGCTACGTACGCTTCGACCAGGTGGGTCCCGACTGTCAGGCACTTCCTTGCCTGTGAAGATGTAGCTGGTGGGT
>NC_057796.1:356097710-356101711 GCF_018294505.1 Triticum aestivum | reverse complement strand
CCTTGCGTGCGAAGATGTAGCCGGTGGGTCCTAGCAGTCAGGGGGGCGAATCGTTTTTTTTTGCCCGGACGGGGTGTAGCTGGTGGGTCCAAGCAGTCAGGAGGGCGAATCGTTTTCTTTGCCCGGACGCACTTCCTTGCGTGCGAAGATGAAGCTGGTGGGTCCCAGCAGTCAGGGGGAAACATTTTTTCCGCGAAATACAGTGGCCCGTCCGGTGGGTCCCAGCTGTTAGGTGGAGAAATAATTATTTTCCGCGTAATAAGGAGGCACTTCCTTGCTGCGGCCGTGGACCCAGCTGCCAGCCTCTCCATGTACAGTCCACGTCCGATGGAAGTCGTTCCTTCACCACGTTGACCAGGCCGCGCCGAGAGCACCACAGCGGTGGACGACGATGAGGCCTAGGAAGGGGACGACGCGGAGCCGGGGAAGACGCGGGAGTGGAAGCCCGCGCGGAGAGGAGTACGAGGGTTCACTGGTTCGGCTGCGGTGTGAGGCTGCTGTCGCCGCAGGGCCTGGCCAGGGGTGGGAATAGTAGGGGGCGGTGAGGCCTCCGTGGCAGCACAGCCGGCCACGGGAGGCAGGAGCATGCGGCACGACCGACGCTGCTTTGGGTGGCTGGAGCAAGAAGACCAAAGGTTGAAGAAGCACTATGGCTGTTGGATGGACATCGGACGGTCACTGGAGCTAGAATCGTTCATATTGACTAAGTTGACAAAGCCCTCCATCCCCGTCAACTTAGTTGGCCCACAAGTCATCCTCCCACTATGGGAGGTCCCAGCTAGCAGGGGGTATTCATTTTTTTGTGCGTAATAAGGAGGCACTTCCTTGCGTGCGAAGATATAGCTGGTGGGTCCGACATGTCAGCGGGGGGAACATTTTTTTCGCGAAATATAGAGGCCCTTCCGGTGGGTCCCAGTGGTCAGGTGGAGGAATCATTATTTTGCGTGTACAGTCCACGGCCGATGGATGTCGTTCGTTGACCACGTTGACCAGGCCACGCCGAGAGCACCATGGCGGTGGACGACGGCGAGGCCTAGGAAGGGAACGGCACGGAGCCGGGGAAGACTCGGCAATGGTTTCCCACGCGGTGGGGAGTACGAGGGTTTACTGGTCCGGCTGCCGTCGCCGGAAAATAACAGGAGGTGTGGGTGAGTAGAGGAATGGCCTGGCTAGCAATGAAGTAGGGTGGGGCGGTGCGGCCTGTGCGGCAGCACAGCCAGCCATGGGAGGCGGGAGCAGGCAGTCTCACCGGAGCTGGTTTGGGCGGCTGGAGCAAGAAGATCAGATATTGAAGAAGCAGCACGGCCGTTGGATTAACATCCAACGATCACTGCTGCTAGAATCGTTTGTGGACTATGTTGACAAAGCCAAAGTACACGTCAACCTAGTAGACCCACAAGTCAGCCTCCAAATCTGTCCCAAACAGCATACAGCCCAAAATTTCTAGCCAGATTCAAATTAATTTTAAATCTAAATATACCTTAATTTAAATTCGATGAAATTTTACCCGCACAAAAGCAATGAAATTTAAAATAACAAAATCCGAAAGAAAACAGTATTTTGGAACTAATTGCCTGTTTGCTGTATTTTTTTTATTTTACAGCCCATTTATTATTACTTATAGCCCATTTATTATTACTTATAGCCCATTTTCTGGGTAAAATGCATCCCTCCTCGTCTTGAAAGATTTCCGGCCCAGCAGGGCGTAGAAAAGCAAGTAGGCCTACGTTGGTTATTCTGCAAAAAACAAAATAGCTGGCTAGCCATTTTCAGAAAGGAAAAAAACAAACTGGGCTGGTCATGTGCTAAACATATGAAATAAAAGCCTGGGTTAGACGGGCCACGGGTCCCGCGCAACCCAGTTGATACCCTTCTCCGTCCCGAAAAAACAAAATTACTGCGCGCGCTGCTGGGTCCCAACTGTCAGCCTCACCATGTACAGTCATCTCCTTATTCCTCTCGGTTGTTGACCATGTTGACAACACCGGAGGGCGGCGCCGTGGCGAGCGAACCAAGGCGGAGGACGAAGGTGAGGCCTCGGACGTGAACGAATAGGAGTCGGGGAAGATCACAGCCAGCCGTGGGAGGCGGGAGCAGGCGGTCCCGCCGGCGCTGGTTTGGCTTTGGCGGCTCGAGGAAGAAGAGACTGAAGAAACGCGACAGACATTGAATGTCAATCCAACGGTCAAGGTTGGCACAATCGTTTGTTGACTAAGCGGACACCAAGTAGCATACTTTTTTATATATAGGAAGAAAACTGTGAGGAAAATGCGTTCGTCTGCCGTCCTCCTCACAGGGAACGTTCGCCACATAAGTGACTAGCACCCTTGGTTTTCAACCGAGAGGTCTTGGGTTCTAGTCCCAGGAACTCTCAATTTTGTCCTCCTTCCTTCCTCGGAAAAAAAGGAAAGAAAATCAAAGACTTGGGAAGGCCTACAGAACAAGCTAGTGTACCAATAAAGAGACGTTGCCGAGTTTTAGAAAAAAGAAAGACGTGCTCCTGTAGCTGGTTCGAATCCAAACCTAGACTATGACTATATATGGTGATATGCTACTCTGCAAGTAATGAAACTGACATATCCAACGTTCGCTTCTCCTCTTCTCTACTTACTCCGCCTAGCATCAGAAGCTCTGGCCGCAGCAACCATGTCCGCTGGCTGCTCATCCACCTGCTCTTCAGCAGGCAACAACCAGATATGCACCAAGTCGCCACCCGTACCATCGCTTGTGGGTCTCATCACACCCTCGCCGGCACGCGCACCGCCGCCGATTGCTCATCGCAACCCGCTGCCGTTGGTATGGTGCCACTGCTGCGAATCACGCAGAGTCATCTGTCGCGTCTCAACCACAATCCGCAACCCTGGCCGAGTCTTCTACAAATGCCCGAATCATGGGGTAATAATATGTTTAAGGTGTTGTTCTGCTGCTTTCAGTTGCTGATATTTTTAATAGTTTGGTTGATGATCTTCCAATTTGATTTGTGCAGAAAAGGGAAGATTCGTGTGATTTGTATTTCTGGGAAGTTGCTGATGTGGGGGAATGCAACTACGCTGATTATTTGGTTAGCCGAGGAATCCCAATACCAACAGGTTGGGGTGTTGGACAAGTAACTGAAGGAACAGCAGAAGAGGAAGATGCAGAGCAGAAGGTTAAAGATGCAGTTCCTCTGATCATGGCCAAGCAACAGCTGCTGAACGGCCTTGATAGCAATGAGGAGATGAAAGAGCTTGTGAAGATAATGGGCAAAATCGATGTGCTCTGTAGGATGATTGTCTCTTTATTTGCAGTGTACGTAGCACTCGTGATGTATTCAGTGGCTACGACATGAGCACTTTCCTGAAACTAGTAATGAATGAAACCTGTGTAGCAGGCTGGGCGTAGTGTTGTGAACATCTAATGATTTCTATTAACGGAAATCAGGGGGTATCCCCTTTTGCTCATATAAATAAATAAATAGCAGAGGCCCTGTCGGGTCAGCTTTGTTCTCATTCGAAGACGTCGAGCAAATTGCAGTCCAAAAACAAACTATGTCATCAAATTCAAGTTTCACAGCCAAATATGAGTACAACTAAACAATAATGTCATCATGTTTTAGTTGTCATACAATCACCAAACACAAATCAGCATACATGACAAGTGATGTTCTCACAGCAAAATACTAAACAACATGTTCATCAGGTTTCAGTTGTCATAGCAAACACAATTTCACATAGTAGATAAAAAAACGTCTTCTGACAGGCAAATACGACAAAAGGAATGTAATCATCATCCGCAGCAGCAGCGTCAACATCTTCGCCATGTGTATCAGTCTGAATCCACTAGTACAAAACAGGGCTTTCGTCACAGGGCAATATTCACATTAGTCCCGGTTCAGTCACGAACCGGGACTAATGTGAGCATTGGTCCCGGTTCGTGCGGCTAAGGCATTAGTCCCGGTTCACCTGGGCCCTTTAGTCCCGGTTGGTGCCACGAACCAGGACTAAAGGGTGTGATGCCCATTA
>NC_057796.1:356006597-356097367 GCF_018294505.1 Triticum aestivum | reverse complement strand
GGTACTAAAGGTCCCATTTTCAAACTCTACCCCCCCCCCCTCGGTGGACCGCCTTTTTTCAGTTTTAGAAAAAACAAAAGAAAATGATGGAAATGTCAAAAAATTAAAATAAAATAAGTTTCCCATGTGATATGTGGTCTAGTTGTTGGGAAAATTTACACATATGAATTTCGACTTTATTTGCAAAATCTCTTTGGAATTTGTAAAATGGGCATAACTTTTGCATACGAACTCGGATTAAAAAGTTTTCTATATGAAAAATCATCTACTCGGAAAGTTACATACGATTTTAATGGGGGGGAACCCCGTTAAACATTTTCAAAATCCTCAAAAACCTAACAGAAAAAAAGTTACGGGGCTTTTAAGATCTGGAGAGGCAAAAAAATTCAAACTGTGGTCAAACTATGGTCAAACAATGGTCAAACTAATTATTCTAGAATATTAGTGTTACTAAATAATTATTTCAGTTTTTTTGAATTTTGGTCAAATCTGGTCAAACTGTGGTCAAATAATGGTCAAACTAATTATTCCAGAAATATTAGTGTTACTAAATAATTACTGTTTTTTAAAACAATAGTTTCAAACTCAAACAGTGAAATGTGTCACTTCATGCTCAAGCTAAATTCCTGAGGGTTAATAGGATTGACATCTTACTATTGTCAGGAAAACAACAAGTGCAGACTTGGGAACGAGGGAGAATAGAACCCGGAAGTTAAGCGTGCTCAGGCTGGAGTAGTGAGAGGATGGGTGACCGTCCGGAAAGTTAGATGATTTGGAATGATGAGGGGTGATTAGAGATTAGAGGATAAATTGAGCAATGATGAGGGGTGGTGATTAGAGATTAGAGGTTAAAATAATTCAGAAATTTAAAATAAAAATTTCAAAAAAAAATTTCAAAAAAAAATTCATAAAATTTCTTTAGTCCCGGTTGGTGTTACCAACCGGGACTAAAGGTGGAGCTCCACGTGGCCGCGGCCTTTAGTCCCAGTTCGTGTAAGAACCGGGACTAAAGGGGGGAGGCATTAGTAACGACCTTTTAGTCCCAGTTCAAAAACCGTGACTAAAGGCCCTTACCAACCGGGCCAAAAGCCCCCTTTTCTACTAGTGATCGTAATTCCCCATGGTGTCATCTTCTTCTTCGTCCTCAACATCCTCGAACGTTGGCTTCTTCTTGATCAACTCTTGTATGTCCACAGCACGACAGGCAATCTTTTCGCCGGCGTCATTGACGTGATGGTTCTCAAAGATATTAGGAACATCTGTGTTATCTTGTACATCAGGAGCAGTCTAAGCATCATCTTGTTGTGCAACTTCATTAAACGAATTCCTCTGCTCAAACCTTTGCAATACTCTCCAGTCATCGCTATGTGCAAATGTGTCTTTCAAGAAAAATATCTGTGTTGCTTGATTTGCCAAAATAAAAGGCTCGTTGGTCTGGTACGCCGCCTTTACATTGATGGATTTGAAATAATCATCAGCTCTGGGTTTTGCGATCCTGGAAAATAGGTTATACCAATGACAGCACAACAGAACCACACACCGATGATCCTTGAAACTGGAGATATACTGCAACTGAACAATGTCTGTTATGTTAGCATACATTTCAGTTGTCTCTTTGTCATACGTATCCGTGCTCATGATGGCACTGTTTTGTGTCTTCGTGCCTTCGTCTCGTGCAAGGGTGTTGTAGCGCACATCTCCAACAACGCAAGATTCATAATGTCTTACCCGAGTATCAGGACCCATTGCTAGTGAGTAAAGGGCATCATCAACTGCATGCCCATCCTCCCGCATCTTCTTAACCTATGGTTAGAAAATAGACAAGCTGATCATCTTATGTACTCAATATATTAAAAAACTGACAGTGCACTTCAAAAGCTTACATGGTTCTTGAACCATTTCGCAAATCCTGCCATAACAAGTTTGTCAATGTTTCTTGGATTTTGCTGCAGTAACTCCTCTTTGTATATGCTGCACAACATAGTGATCGCGTCAAACATCTAAATATATAAGAATGTGCTACAAGTTTAGTAGATTACGATGTATAAGCTGCAGTACTGCACTTACTTGATATAAGGTAGTATCTCAGGACAGTTATTCAACACATACCAAACCATTTTGTCCAAATCTTTAGGTTTGTCCTCTTGTCGACTCTTCCCTGTAACTCGCACAGAATAATCGAAAACATTGTGCTCGGGATTGTCTTCACCCACCTCTTTGCTAAGCTGATCAGCTGTTTCAATGTATTTTGAGCAGAATGTCAACGCTTCTGTAGCAATGTAGGCCTCTGCAATGGAACCCTCGGGTCTAGCTCTATTCCTAACATAGCCCTTGAAAGTGCCTAGCCACCTTTCAATAGGGTACATCCAGCCATACTGTACTGGACCTCTAAGTAGTGCCTCATCAGGTAGATGAATAGCCAAATGCACCATCACATCAAAGAAGGTTGGAGGATATATCTTCTCAAGGTCGCATAGGATAGTTGGTGTCTTGTCTCTAAGACGATCCAAAGCATTTATCCTGATATTCCTACCGCAGAGTTCCCTGAGGAATTGTCCCAACTCTGCAACTGCTCTGTATAAGTCAGGGCGGCCCAATCCTCTAAGGATAACAGGTAAAACCCTTTGAAGTAGGACATGGCAGTCATGAGTTTTCAACCCTTGTACCTTGTTTCCATCTCCACTGACTCTCCTTTCAGGGTTGGAAGCAAATCCATGTGGGAATCTCACACGTGACAGGACCTCGCAGAATTCTTTTCTTTTTACCTTGTCCAAGACGTACACAGCTGGTGCCATATCCCGTGGTTTACCTTCATCTTGCACCTGCAAATCCTTTCTGATACCCAGGTGTGTCAAATCAATCCTAGATTTTAAGGTATCTTTCGTCTTGCCTTCAATATTAAGAAGTGTGCCGATAATGCTGTCACATATATTTTTCTCGATGTGCATCACATCAAGATTATGCCGCAGATCCAAATCTTTCCAATACTCCAAGTCCCACAAAGTGGACCTGCGGGTAAACAATAATCTCTCTTCTACCTTGCCACGCTTCCTTTTCCCGCTACCATTACCAGGATGGTTTCCTGGTGTAATATGCCTGACCTTCTCTAATTCCACTTACAACTCATCGGCGGTGAGCCTTGGCGCATCACGGTTTTCATGCTTTGCATTGAACACATGTCTTCGGTATTTTCTAGGATGCGGCTTGTCCTTGGCAAGGAAACGGCGGTGTCCAATGTAACAGATCTTGCTAAGTATTGCGTATGACATCGGATTCCTGTCACAGCGAACACATGCATTGTAACCATGTGTCGTTCGCCCTGACATAGTGCCCAAAGCCGGATAATCATGGATGCACCAAATTATAACAGCACGTAGAAAGAAATCAGCTGGTGGGCTGCTATATAGGTCTTGAGTGAGAACACCCTTCCATATTTGTTGAAGTCCCTCCACAAGAGGCTCCATGAACAAATCAAAATCCTTTCCAGGACTTTTTGGACCTGGGATGAGCAAGGCCATCATGTAGTTTGATTCTTTGGTGCAGACATTTGGAGGCATGTAGTAAGGGATAACAAGCACTGGCCACATGCTATATGTGGCGCTCTGGTGGCCAAATGGGTTAAATCCATCTGAAGCTAAGCCAAGTCTAATGTTTCTCGGGTCAGCAGCAAACTCTTTGTGTTTATCATTGAAGCTTTTCCACTCACTACCATGAGATGGATGGCTCATTACATTCTGATCTCTGTACTCCTGGTTCCTAGAATGCCACAGTACATCCTCTCTTGTTTTAGCATCATGAAACAACCTCTGCAATCTTGGTGTAATTGGAAAATGTCTCAGAACATTATGAGGAATCCTCTTCACAGCATTGCCATCTTTCCATCTTGATGATTTGCATTTTGGGCATTCACTTAAGTTGGCATAATCCTTACGGAACAGAACACAATTATTCTTACAAACATGGATCATATCATATCCAATTCCAACTGCACGAAGGAAATTCTTCATTTTACTGTAGGTGTGTGGCAGCTCAGACGCATCTGGGAAAGATTTGCGGAAAGCAGCCAACATCGCATCGAATGATTTGTTGGTCATCCGCTCAGATGTCTTCACCTGAAGAAAGGTGACCATAGCTGAGAATACTGACAGCTTATTTCCTGGGGTGACATCAACATTGCATTGTTCCAACATGCGGGCCCACCGTTTTTCTTCTGCAGGTGAAAGTTCACGGAATGCACGAGCATTTCGTAGCATTGTTTCAATGTTGGTCAAACTCACTGGCTCCGCCACCACCACCTCCTCCTCCTCTTCCACCTGAGCATCAGGCAGATCAAGATGGTGATCTGCTGCTTCCACGTAGTCAATAACATTGACGTTCACAGCTTCACCATGATGAACCCACCTAGTATATGTGACCGACATCCCATACAAGTGTAGATGATTTTGCACAGTTGACTGGGGTCTTGTAACTGAATTCATACAACTGCTACACGGGCAGAGCACATCTGATTTCGGACCACCGTACTCAGCTCTGATAAAGTTCATGAAGTTTTCAACCCCCTCGACATATGCAGCGGAGAATCTTCGAGCAGAAGTTATCCAAGTCCTGTCCATCTGTTAGACATACAAATTAGTTCTTCTACTAGATATTACAGGAAAAACATATATGCTTTTTTATGAAGTCCAGAAAAAAATACCTAGGTCGATGTCTAAAGCTATGGCAAGATATTTGGACGAGCAGATCTAAGTAACGAAATATATGTAAAGCTAATTCAGCAAACAGATTTGAGTGCCAAATTATGGCAGGCTGTTTCAGCAGTCAATGAGGCCGAGCACACAGCCATCGAACTATCGAAGGCCATCGCAGCAACAAAGATCGAGTATAAAACGGTGTAGAGCTATTTCACCTAACAGATTGGCTACTAGACCATGGCAATCTACGTCACAATAAATATATGGCAGGATATTTTAGCAACTAATCGGCCTTGGCATGCCATCTCAGCTAAGCAGATTGAGTGCAGAACAGGGCAAGGAAGCTTCTTAAGCAGAGCATATTGACAGTAAACTACTTCGGCAAACAGTGAGATTAACAGCGTCTATCAGCTAACATTCAGCGCTACACCGACATGAACGGGGCCTCAGTCTAGAATGCGCGTACCGTGGGAGAAGCTGACCGCCGTGCGTCTCCACACGAACGTCGCCAGCGGTGGCGGCGCTGACCGCCGTGCGCCTCCACAAGAACGTAGCCAGAGGTGGCGGCGCGGCTAGAGGACGGCAGTCTACGAGAGCGTACTGTGGGAGCGAGAGGATCGCCGAACCGCGGCGCCGACGTATCGGCGCGGCGGGGAGGGCGGCTTTGGCGGAGCGAATGGAGTGGAGGGGGACAGGGGGAGGGGGTTTGGGGAATATTATTGGCTAGTTGGCCGAAGGGCGGTTGAATCGGATTTGGGGGGAATTTTTGGGTGTGGGGGGGGAGGATTTTCGCGCGGTGGGCGGGGGGAGTTTGGCGCATGGTCGGTTTCTCCAAGTGCAGTCCCACGTGTCAGTGAAGAGGCAAGCCGAAGCGCGTTCCGTTTGCGTGAGCCGTGTGCAGGACCGAACGTGTGTGGGGTGCAATGCGACCGCGACAGGAGTGCTGTGAGTGTACCGCCTTTTTTCCTTTTAAACTAGGTGCTTCGCCCCCTCAAAAAAAATTGTTGCTTCGCGCGATCCATCGATACTACTACTAGTAATCCGGTAATCCCGACTAAAACGGCGCGGCCGGGTCTTTTCCCGCGCGATATGCTGGGAGGTTGGCTTAGTTGGGTTTTTTAGGACGAGTAATGCTACACCTACGTAATCCCAGTTACGTAATTAACGTAATGTGAAACGTGTGAGCTGTTGATTGTAGATTGGGGGGAGGGAGGGGCCCACCACCATGAAAATCAGGGGAGGAGAGAGAGAGGCAATTTACGTTAACCCTTTCGTAGGTTCCCGTAGATGTAGAAAGATGTGAAATGCGTGAATGTGTAGTGGACGTACTATTGGAGTGCCTAAGATAATTTGTGTATGTATAGACCCTATGTGTTTATTTTACTTCGCATGTTAGATTTGTCTCGGTTCAATAAAAAGCAGAGTTGGTGATGATGGTGTGCCTGTCATCCTGCAATATAGGCCGTCCGATCTATATCTAACGGATAGGAAGGAAACTATGACAATTTACCCGCACTCCTCTCCACATTTGCAGATAAGGCTTTCCCTCGTTCATCCTTTTCTCCCACAAGATCTTGATCTTCCGTGCAACGCACGGGCATCTTGCTAGTACTCCTACAATATGTATATTATTGTGAAAGTTCATATACACCGGCCGAGATTAATGCAAACACGGCAGATTTTCATTACATTTCGAACTTTTATAGGACAGAAAAATAAAAGAAACCCGACCCTAAACCTATTCTACGGCGGCGACCGACGTCCTCCATCTGCGATCTCTATGTACGGGGGCGGGGTTCAAGACCCGTGAAGTGAAGGTGCGGTCTCCGGCGAGGAAGAGTAGAACACGGGATACGGACCGGCCAGTTGGCACACCATGCCCTGCCGCCTCCCATGCCCTACTCATCCTCGGAGGAGTCCCCGACCTCGGCGGTGCCGGACGTTGGACGGCGGCAAGTAGGACGCGTGGCTGACGGTGCTCCCGTCGTCGGCCGCCAGCGTGGCCACCGCTTGTGCGGTCGCGTCCGCGTCCGGCTACGCCGCTATTGCGTCGCGAGAGGCGACTTGAGCGAGGGCGGCGACCTCGAGCTTCATCCCCGAAGACAAGCTCTCCCGCAGAGCGTTCGCACTTGCGGTCATGGCGGATGTGGTGCCAGGTAGGAGGACGATGCGCTATGGTGTGGAGGTTAGCTGGGCGTTGCCGCTTTAAGTAGCGCATTCCGGTGAGGCCAAGCGTCCGGGTGCGTCATTAAGTCGCCGGAGTTGGTTCCTCGGGCACCGAGCCTCTTAACGACGACATACGAACGGACGGCATGAATGCGGGCAGCTGGCGCCGGCTGGGAACGCACCGCGCGACGGCGCGAGGGACGAGGGTTTTGGTGTGCCAGGGTAGTCAGCTGCGGTCGTGGCAACGTTGGAGATGCCCTTTGCTCACATGCGATCCCCGCATGTCATTGAAAAAGCAAGACGACCCGGCATGGTCTCAGGTCCAGAGGATGCAGTTGGCCGCGCTACACCACTCCGCGGACGCGTCGCGGCGCCCCGTGCATCCTCGACGAGCCGGGTGTTGGGGTGTGTTTGGATTGTGGCCAAAGTGCACCTTACCAAAATTTTGGTCATGACCCAAAGATTGGTCTTTGTTTGGATGGTTGCCATTTTTTGGCATGCCAATGAACTCTAGCCAACTCTAGTTCATTTTTCTTGCCAATGTCGGCCAAATCATGGGCAACCAATACCTCAACCAAAATTTTGGTCATGACCCAAAGATTGGTCTTTGTTTGGATGGTTGCCATTTCTTTGGCATGCCAATGAACTCTAGCCAACTCTAGTTCATTTTTCTTGCCAATGTCGGCCAAATCATGGGCAACCAATACCTCAACCAAAATTTTGGCTACCCAATGCTTTGATGGGGCAACCTTGGGCACAAACCAAACATACCGTTGGTCGTGCCACAGCACTAACGCCACCCTCGGCACACTGAAACCGACCGTGTCTAGCGACGATATGAGCGTGTCGCTCACCGCGGTCGCCGTGTCCAGAGGCGGTGCTGGAGCTGCGCCCCGTTGTTGGCCCCAACGACCCACATGAACGGTTGTCGGTGGCGAGGAGGTCGTGGGCCAGCTCCTCCATTGGACTAGTCTGCGCTACGTCGTCCCGACGGGTGTGCCCCACATGTCGGTTTCCCTGTTTTCCCGGCCATATTCGAGCGTCAGTGCTCCGCGTTGCGCATTAGGCCTTTCACTATGTAGGCCAAGCGAGACAACTTATTGTTTATTTGAGCCGTTCAAGTATAATCATGTGGCGTTTGCTTATTTCTCATTCCTCTCCAACCCTCTTCTCCATCGATCATGTCGCCCTCCAGTCGAGTCCATCCTCCCGCATGCCTCATTTGAACATTCCGCCGAGTATCATTCGCATGTACCCACCCTAGTCCTCTTTCAATAGATCTCCGGACCCCGAGATGAAATCGAGAGGGAACGAGTGGGGGCACGTGATACCTAAGGCGGATTCAAAATTTTGAACCGGTGATCATAGCATCCGCAAATCATATATAAAGGGTATTCAATGTTCGTTTCGTTTTTGAACGTACAATATACTCCCCCTATCCTTTCTAGTTTACATATAAGTTTTATGTGTAGTCAAAGTATCTCTACTTTGATCAAAAAGGTATCAACATTCAACAACGCCCAATCAATATTGTTAGATTCGTACGTACTCCTAGATTTGTACTCGAGATGGTTTCCAATTTGACTATTGACAAGATTAATAGTACATGAGATGTATAATGTGAAAATTATATCATTGGAAACTCCTTTCACATACGAATTTGACCGTATGCTTTGTGTAAGTTGCATGTCATATATTATTACTCTAACATTTGGTCAAAGTTAGCCTCGAAAAACGCATTAGACCCTGTATGCTTTGTGTAAGTTGCATGTCATATATTATTACTCTAACATTTGTGTAAGTTGCATGTCATATATTATTACTCTAACATTTGGTCAAAGTAGTATAGTGGAAGTGGATCCTCTGACGTAGGTATCCCTGCCTTACCCTCCCTTTCGGTCACTTACTGGCGGACCCCATGCTTGCTAGGCCCCGCATGTCAGTTACTCAATGGGTTCGGCCACGTCAGGGGATCCTCATCCGTAGTATACTCCCTCTGTTTTTATTTACTCCGCATAAAACGGAGGGAGTGGTGGTATAATAAATGACGCGGGCGGGGGAGGGGGAGGGACGTCGGTTTGCTCTCAACTGCGGTCCCACAAGCGAGCGAAAACGCAAGACGAAGCGCGTTCCATTCGGTGAGCGACGTGGAGGGTCCAGCGTGCCGGGCTGCAACGCGAACGCGACAAGAGCGATGTACAGTCAAAACCGATTGACCGGTCGTCACCGGAACCACTATTCACACCAGAACCTTCGCTGCTCGGCCTACGCCAGCCACTGCCCTAAAACCACACCAAATCTCCAGCCCATTCCCCCACCTTTCGATCCCCTAGCCCGCATCAAGCGTCCCCTAGTTCGCCGGAAAGCCATGGTGCGCCGCAAGATCACTTACTACAAGATGCTGACGCCGGAGCGCCGCGCAGAAATCGCGGCGGCGGTCGGCGCCACAGACCTCCGTTCCCAAGCTCGCTTTGCGGCGGGCCAATCCCCGAGTTCTCTGGAGCCAAGCTACGAGGAGGAGGAAGCCGATCCAATGTTCATGGCGGAGGTCGCGGCGCAGAAGGCCCCCGATGGGTATGAGACGATGGACGTCGACTTCGTGCCGGCGTCCGAGTCCCCCATGGTGCAGGCGGACCAGCGGTTCAACATGGCGATACTAAAGGAGGACCGGGAGGCAGAGGCTCAACTCGACGCGGAGCGCGCGCATGCCGCTGCCATCGAGGCTCTCCTGCAGGCGGAACCGGATGTCGTGGATGTGAACCGGGCGGCGGAGGCTCAACTTGAGGCGGAGCGCGCGGATGCCGCTGCCATCGAGGCCCTCCTGCAGGCGGAACCGGACGTCCTGGACTTGAACCGGGCGGCAGAGGCTCGACTCGACGCAGAGCGCGCGGATGCCGCTCTCATCGACGCCCTCCTGCAGGCGGAACCGGACGTCCTGGACTTGAACCGGGCGGCGGAGGCTCGACTCGACGCGGAGCGCGCGGATGCCGCTGCCATCGAGGCCCTCCTGCAGGCGGAACCGGACGTCCTCGACTTGAACCGGGCTGTGCTCTCGTCCGTGCAGAGCGCCCGCACGCTCCGCTTGAACGAGTAGCTGGAGGCCGAGGACAACCACGGTGCGGAGACACACGTCGGCAGCGACGGCTGGTTCGCGCCGGCAGCCAAAGACGACGAGGCCGTCTCTTTCCGCGAGCAGTGATAGTTTTTCTTTATGTTGTTGTTTTTATGGATCTTTTGCTGTGTAAAAACATATATTTGTTATGCAAGTCGCCTGACTTGGGTCAGTCTACCATTTCAGGCGGTTGGATGAATATCCTACGTCTCCTAACCCTTCTTTCCTTCTTCCTCACCTCTTCTTCTTCCCCAACAGACCACCGCACGGGCCGTACGGATACTCCCCAACATGCGGTTGGATAAACATACTCTATGAACGAAAATTATGTGTCAGCGATAGGATGGCTGAGTTTGGTTTGTTCACATGCGACAGCACGTGTCAGTGAGGGTGCGTTCCCTTGGTTGGGTTTGCGGCGTGCAGGAGCGACTGTGTGAGGGTGCGGTGCGACCGCGGCGTGCAGGAGCGACCGTGTGAGGGTGCGGTGCGACCGCGACAGCCGTGCGCAAGTGTACCTCCTTCTCATTTTGAAAACTTTAGGCAAGCTTGGCAAAAATGTGTGGCGAAGTTTGGCAATGCAAGGCCTAGACCCAAACAGGATAAGTACGTACGTACTAGGAGTACTAGTGTTAAAAAAGAAAGGCGGGGTTTTCCTTCGCGGGATTTAATCGATACAAATCCTCGTTTCACGTGTCAATTAATGCGTATTTTTTCTCCAAAGACCAAAGAGCTAACCATCTCACTCCTCATCGCTTGATTAATGCAGCGCCATGCAAACCAACCTTCTCACTTCCGCATGCATGCAGGGGATATTAATGTCCTTGGTTGCTAACCCCATCAATTTTGCCTCGATTAGTGTTAGTGGCCCTTTGCAAATTGTAATTTTGATATACTGGCCTTGTGTACAAAAAAATGGAGGTAGTAACTATATTTGACTTCCTTCCCCATTGCGGTGACGTCGACGATATCTTTTTTTTGGTGGTTTGGCGAAGTGCGTTCGACGGAGAACACCATTGAGGGAGACCACGGTAAGTCGTTCGCAAGTGCCGCCTGCAAGCCGAGACAACCGCCTTATTTGCATCCAGGAAGTCCTTTACTAGTACTACTAGGAGTACTAGTGCGGTGAGATGGTTTCTCGAAGAAGACGATGGAGAAGCGGAGTCAGCGAAGAGTGAAATGATGGTTGCTTCGTCCGTGCTTTTGTGATTTGACGCCTCACTGCTTTGTGATTTGTGATAGAAGGGACAGGGGAGTAGACTCTGTGCTCTATACTGTACTACATGCGTCCAAGCATGGGAGAAAGAGGAGAGACGTTGCATTTTTCTATTCCTTCAATCAATCAATCAGGGAGCTTCGGTTCCATCTTTTTGGCTTTGGCAACACCGTCCACAATGGTTCCCACGATGCCAAAAGCTATTTTCACATTTGGCTACACATTGTGGATGCCCTTAACCGTACCACTTGGTTTTGCTCCTGTGTGCTATCTATACAAATCTCAATTATATTGATCTAAAAAATTATAGAATCAAGATTAGTAAAAAGGAGGTGATTTTGCCGCGCGGATGGCGGGGGAGGTTTCTTATTTGAGCAATGCTACATCCACGTAATGGTTTACGTAAAGTTACGAACTGATGTGATGTGGGACTATTTGATTGGATTAAAGGAGAGGATTAGGCCCACCCCACCTGAAAATCAGGGGGGCATATATAGATTAGATGGAAAGTATACGTAGCAGCTACGTAGCCCTTTGTAAGTCTAGGATTAGGCTTCTTATTTTCGGAGGACGTTGTCCTGGCGGTTTGCTAACATGCGGTCCCACGTGTCAGTGCTTTACCAAGCCGATCCGCGTCCCACATGAGGCAGAACAACGGCAGAAGCAACACGTGGTTAAGTTGAAGAAGATGAGGGAGAAGCGGATTCAGCAACGAGTGAAATGATGTGGTTGCTTCGTCCCTCCAACTTAACTGCGGGAAAGGTGCAGCTTTGTGATTTGACGCCTCATTGCTCATTACTACGCCGGCGCCATGACTGGGGTGCTTCACCCCGGCTGCTCTGCACTGTATTCCGGTATGGCACGTGGACCCGGTAGCTTGATGTCCCACATGTCGGCGAAAGGGACTAGAAGATTTATGAAAGCGAGCGCTCCACTCTTACGACGGAGGAGTAGACGACACGACGGCCCAGTGAACTGTCACTTGTAGTACTGTATAGTACTATAGTTTTGCTGTTTCGCACGATCCATCGATACAAACCCGATTAAACAGGAAAGGGCGGGATTTTTCCCGCGCGGTAGATGATACTGGCCATACATTTCAAAGGCAATTTTAATGTATGCAAACTGAATAATTATAAGTAACAATATGATATCTAGTAAAACTAAAAACACATATGATTTATTGTGTTAGAGTGTAGTAGTAGTGCTGTATTGCATAGTTGTTAGATGTAACATGCGAGAACGTGTAGAGATGTAGTTTTGGAGGGCCTACAGAGAGAAAAGCGTAATACGGTCACCGAACTTCAGAATAAGCTGATTACGGTCACTATATACGTTTTGCGGTGATTATACGGTCACTTGCTCACAGTTCAGCATCGGATTGCACTCTGTTGACCGGCCAAATAGTCTGCGTGGCGCCATGTTGACTAGTTAAATTGACCACGTTCCTTGTGGGTCCCACCTGTCAGTTCGCATAGGCAAAAGGTCAGATAAACACAAATTTACGCAGGCGCGACAAGGCTCCAACCCGTGCGCGGGAATCACCTGGTTGTGTATGTGTCTGTCAGGGCCTGATGTGTGCGCATGCACGTGTAGGTTGAGCACTTGAGCGTGAGAGTGTGTGTTGGTCGTGTGGTGTACTGGTGTGTGCATGCATGCGTGCGTGTGTGCGTGTGAGTGTTGCGTGCGTGCGTGTGAGTGTTGCGTGCGTGCGTGGCTGCGTGTGTACGTGTGAGTGTTGCGTGCGTGCGTGGGTGCATGTGTTTGTGTGAGTGTTGCGTGGATGCAGTTCGTGTGCATGCGTGCGTGTGTGTATAATCACCACACCAGCTCCTGTGTGTTAAAACAGACGGCTCAGCATACCAATACAAGGCCACCTTGTCCGCTGTGCCCGCGGTCATGACTTCGAACCACCGTCCAAATATTTTTTTGTCGTTTGTTTTCATTCTTACTAGCAAGATGCCCGTGCGTTGCACGTAACATCAAGATGCATTTGTATGACTTGTTTATCTTGTGAGAGAAAAGGATGAACGAGGGAAGGCCTTATTTGCAAATGTGGAGAGGTGTGTGGGTACCTTTTTGCAAAATTGCCATAGTTTCTTTCCTATCCGTCAGATATAAATCGGACGGCCTATATTGCAGGATGGCAGGCACACCATCATCACCAACTCTGTTTTTTATAAGAGTGTATTTTATGTATTTTATAAGAGTGTAGATGTAGAGTAGATACAAGTCGACAGGTGGGCACGATGGTAGTGAGATAATGTGATGCAACACTAGAGGTGCCACGTGGAGCGTTTAACTGGTCAACTAGTCATGTCATGAGCAAATACAGAGTTGTACGGTGAGCCCGTGACTGTATAATAACCACTAAACGTAAATGGTGACCGTAATGAGTGGATTCTGAAGTCCAATGTACGTATCGTGCTTTCGCTTCAAATACAATGATCGTCATTGCATATATCGCGAGAGAAAGATGAAACATGCGTGAATTTTCTGGGGGCTTACTTTTAGAGGACCTGGAGATAGTTTTGTGTGCATACGTGAAAGGGGCGTACAGGGGGGTATGCGATGGAGAGAGAGATGCTCTTCGTTTCTCTTTATTATGACTAACTTTGTATATAGTATAAAAATATACAAATTCACAGTGCGGAATAAATATCATTGTGGGCACCATGCAATGCAAATTAGCGTTCGTACTCCTCCATATAACTTTGTAATGTTGTATATATGTAGAAACTCTAAAATAATTTTTTGGCCACACTTTATTCAAAAGGAATGTTGTATGCGAAATAAACGTGAAGAGAGGGCTTTTTAGATCAATGGGGTACGTGATGTAACATGTGTGAATGTGTAGTTGATGCATTTGGCGGGGCCTAGAGAGGTATGTGTGTGTATTACGTATTCGAGAGAGGCATGGATAGAGGGGCCGACGGGGGGGGCGTGGGAGAGATAGCACGAGAAATGAGAGTGGTCTAGAGAGAGAGACGAATATGACGTCACGACAAGAGATTCCATTCCCTTGAGTGTGTATATGCAAGGGGGAGGGAATAGAGGCACCAGGAGAAATTTTCTGTGTGTGTGGTGTTTGTGTTGGTATGTGTGGGTGTGAGAAGATAATGAGACGTGGGGGCAGAGGGTGTGTCACCGCGTGAGGTCCGGTGGGTCGAGGTGAGGCCCTTCGTTCGGTTCCGTCCTGCGCCACATTGGTCGGCCCGTGACGCATTTAGGAAGACCCATGGATGACTAGTCGTACAAGACAAAGATAGCAGAATTGTGAAGGACTCTGTGTCCACTGACAAAGCCGGCTAGGATTTGTAACCCTAGGTTCTCGGACTAAGGTAACCCCTTTATCTCTGATATTACTATTCATCCAACCTAACTTTAAGGGGCATCCTACAGAATGCTCTGCTAGAATCATACTCGTCGATTAGGAAGAGAGGTGTGAGACAATGCGTGAGAGACAGGCGTAAAGATAATGTGCGTACATGAGACACGTAGGCAGGTCCATGTATATAGAAAGGGTCGATGAGGATTGTGCGTGTGTATGTTTGCGAGAGGAAGAGTGCTTGTGATAAAGGTTAGTGAAAACAGTTGTAAATGGTTACGAGAGGGAGGGAGGGTTATATCTAGAGCATGTGTGCGAGAAAGACACCTCGGGAGAGAGTGTGTGAGCATGTGTGAGAGACCACCGATGGAGAGTGAAACTACACGTAAAAGACTGCTCTACACATTGATTAAAGATATAAATTGTATCCAAATATTAGGATGGGATCATGATATTTGCAATTCGCGTAAGGAGCGGTCATTGATCCATCAGACATCTAGATTCTATCGAATTTGAGCATGTCTATGTTATTATTCGACACAATTGATCCACATAGTTAGTATTTTGAACTCCAGACAATGCATCGCTTTAGCAATCGAATATAAACGTGAGTATAGTTCATGTTGTGTGTGTAAAGCACATTATACATACGAAAGTTACACAATGGACATTATAAATAGCTACCTATGAACTAGCATACATTTGAATTCAACTTAAGGTGGTTTAAAAAAATCGAATTCAACATGAAGTCCATTCAATTATTTGAATTTGATATCATGGCATTTGTAAACCATACCTAAATTATGGGGGCACCAATCTTTGCTCTGATTTTGTACATAATAGCATATGTAGTCGTGTACAAAATAGATTCAAATTTAGCTCCTCCATTCCAAAATAATCGTAGTTATAGGATTTTCAAGTGTCAAAATTTCAAAAAGAAGCGGATAATTTAATGAGGTTTTCAAACATACAAGGTCAAATATAACGTTGTCTATTTAGGTCAATCCTCATAGTTCAAGAGTACTCTAAACGTGAATGCTTGTGTTTCAAAATTTCGAACGAAGCGCCAAAAGAGCCTCTACTCGCCCGAAACCGCGTGAGACCAATGTTTGGTAGTACAAGGAAATTACTTTTCTAATAACTCCGACCCGTGAAACCTACCGGCCCGACGTCCAAAGGTCTAAACCGGGGTAGGTTTGTAGCTTCATCTAGACGCCACGCAACCGCATCCGAAAAACATTCATACACAATGGCCGCCTAAGCACACATGCGCGCGGCCGAAATCGCTCCCGCCCACTATTTGGGACACCTGGGATTACCATCCTACCCCCGACCCGCAGTAGGTCCGAAATTTAAGAGGGGGGCAAAGTTTGTACTTTCCCCAAATTTCAAACAAGCGCGTCCCATCTTCTGTTCAAAAAAGCCAAAAACAAGCGCGTCCCAGACCGAAACATGGTTCCCCCCCACCCGTCCGATTCCCCATTCGTACTCCGTGGGCGCCAAAACTACCTCTCCACCAGCCGCGAAACCCCGGCGTCCTCCGTCCGCCACCCCATCCCACCCATCAACCGCCGCCCTCCTCCATCACGCCGGAGCCGATACCCCGACGTCGTCGTCCACCGCAACCTCAACCGCAACGCCCTCCACGGCTAGTAGTTGAAGCCGAGGCCGAGCCGTCCGTACCCGAGCCAGTTCAACCACGCCGTCCTGCGCCTCACCGCTGCCGCTCCAACTTCGCCACCCTCCACCGCACCGGAGCTGTTCCTGCTACGCCGTCCTTCGCCGCCTCGGATCTGCTTCCCCTCCGCCGACATACGGCCACGGCAACACAGTCAACAATTTGGCCATGGGTTCGTCCAAGCCTGCACCCTCCAGAACATCGGTTTCCCCGGTAAAAGAAGAAGATCGGCGCGACATGTGGAGGTGACCACACCGGCAACCGAAAAAGGTACTCCTCTTCCCTTATTCGTGCAAATCTTACGTCTCTGCTTGCACGGTATTCATCCCACAGAAGACACTAGTTGACCGCTTCTTCTTGATACTAGATGTTCCTAGTAACTCGCGATGCACAAGGTTTCTCCTCATATACTATTTCACCTTAGCTAGAGGTCCGTCGCCCCCCTGAATTTCAATTTCTGGCCAGTTGATTCCCAATTAACGGAAGCATTCCCCGGCGTAACAGGCGCTAGTACGCCTATTACGCCGGGGAAGCAGCGCCTTGGTGTTTATCTTAGGGGCGTGTGCGGCCTAGAGCTACTGGCGCCCGATCTGGAGGTCGGCCGGGATTAAAGGGATGGCCTGGGGGCGCTGCCAAGCACGGCGGTGGTGTGAGGTCGATGGGAGGGCGGGGCGGCGGAGGCAGGGGTCTGGGCCGGTGGTCGCTGGCGGTTCGAGAAAGATCGTCAACAGTGACTGGCGGGAGGTAGACGAAGGCCATCTGCCCGTTCCTTATAGATCGGACGGTTCATTAAAAAAATCGACTGACCTATTTATTTTCAGTCGACTGTTATCTTAGATATGACCACATGTGGTGGTGTGCTGGAGGAGTACCTGCATTTCCTGTGCTCATATATTACAAAATCATACGGAGTAGAATCTAATTTTGTTTGCCATGCAATGTTGTAGAGCTATCATATGTCTCCTGTCATTTATTTTTCAGCCACCTGCTATCTGCTACTTTTACAGTGCACTAGTTCTGCACACACTTCACCCTTACTCTCACTATTGTGTTTTTATGCAAGGGTATTTCAGACTCTGCTGCCATGAGAGAAGCCAAAAAGAAAAGAGAGAAGTCGCTCCAGCTTCGTATGCGGGTAGGCAAGACACGTTACAGCGCTATAAAGGGTGCAGTGTCAGCAGATGGAGACGGTAAACGTAGCTCTGGAGTTGATGACCTCGCTCGCAATGAACCACCATCCCAGGTGCTTGCTTTAACTTCGCGGTGTCATATGTGGTTGCATGTTCCATATGGTGTCTAGCTTGTATTCGAAAGGCCGAAGTCGGTAAGATAAGGAAAGATATTTTTTTACATGAACCACCATCCCGTGAGCACCAGAAGACAAATAGCTAGTCAGGGCACTGGCCGAGCCAGTGACAAGCCCAGCAAAGATAGGCATCACCTGGAAGCCAACTAAAAAGCTGCGATGGTGGCGAAGCAGCCCGCCTCCCACCAGGCTCTCAGGTCCTAGATGATCATGCTCACCACTCCAGCCGGATGTCTAGCTTGTATTGCTTCCAATTTGGTTAAATTGCATCTGCTTAGCTTACACATTATACCTTTGAATATGACATGCCTTTCTGTTTTTGGTACATACTAGTACATCTGTGTATTAACCATGTTCTTACATCAAACTAATGTTCTTGTGTATCCCTCATCAATCACTTATGACGAGGCAGGCAGGCAAGGGGACTACTCCTCATTTAAAGAATGCAGCGTCAGCCTCCCGACATGATTCTCAAGAAACAGAAATGCTAGATGAAGATAGTGAACGTAGCTCTGTAGTTGATTACAGCATTTCCCCTACACTAGCATCGCAGGTGCTTGCTCTAACTTGGCAGCGTGATATGTGGTTGCATGTTGCATATGGTGTCTAGATTGTAATTCTTCCAATCTGGTTAAACTGCATGTGCTAGTCTGCTTAGCTTATACATTATACCTGTTAATGTGACATGCCTTCCTGTATTTAGTACATAGTACATCTGTCTATTAAGCATGTCCTTACATAAAACTATTGTTTTTTTGTATCCCGCATCAATCAACATGACGAGACACCTTTAGTATATGCAGTGCGATATTAGTTGCATCTTTCATATGATTTATAGCATGCGCTGCTTCTAATTTGTTGAAATTCCATTTATGATGGGACGCTTTTAACTTGGCAGAGTCATATTGGTTGCATCTTTCATGTGGTGTCTAGCTTGCATTGCTTCTTATTTGCTGGAATGGTTTCTGCTTAGTTTACACAAACAGTTGTGAACATGCCATGCCGTCCTGTTTTTCGTACATATTCCATCCTGGTATCATGTGTTTGCCTTACATCAAAGTAGTGATTGTCAGTATCATGCATGAATGAGTTCTGAAGAGAGAATTTTATTGCTTTTTCTTGTCGGTTTTACTTGACAATTCAAAATCAATAAAGCGGAAGGAAGTTAGCAAGGCAGCGGATAAAGGTGCTCCTTCCGAACGGAGGGCCTCTACAGTTTCTACTCCTCCACACCCCCAAGATGATTTCCAAGACAACACATGCATAGACACTCAACAAAGCTGTGTTTATGATGAGCACGTCTCCCCTAGTGCAGCATCACCGGTGCTCCCTCTAACTTGGCACTGTTATATGTGGTTGCATGTTATGTGTGATGTCTAGCTTGTATTGCTTCTAATTTTGTTGAATTCCATCTGCTTACTTTACACATTATACTTGAATAAGACACGTGTTCCTGTTTCTAGAACATACAATATCTGTCTATCACACCATGTTCTTACATCAAATTACTACTGTTGTGTAACCTGCAACAATCACTTATCATAAGACACGTTTGACTTCGGAGTGTGATATAGGTTACATCTCACATTCTTTTCTAGCTTGTACTACTAATTTGTTGAAATGGCACTTATGACGAGACAGTTTTAACTTGGTAGAGTGATATTCGTTGCATCTTTCATATGGTGTCTAGCTTTCATTGCTTCTAATTTGTTGAAATGCCTTCTCCTTAGTTTACACATCATAAGCTGTGAATATGCAATGCTGTGAATATGCAATGGCACTAATGACGAGAGACCTCTAACATGGTAGTGTGATGTTGTTTGCATCTTGCATATGATTTATTTCTTGTACTGCTTCACATTTGTTTAAACGCCATTTATGATGAGACACTGTTAACTTGGCAGAGCGATATTTGTAGCATCTTTCATATGGTGTCTACCTTCCATTGCATTGCTTCTAATTTGGTGAAATGTCTTCTTCTTAGTTTACACATCATAGTTCTGGTTATCTCTTCCGTCCTGTTTTTCATACATATTACATCCTCCTATCATGTGGTTGTCTAACATCAAAGTTCAGTTCGTCTGCATCACGCATCAATTTGTTCTGAAGAACTAAATTGTTATTCGTTTTTCTTGTCGGCTTGACTTAACATGGCACAGAGAAAGAGGAAGAAACACAGAATGGCAGGGAATGAGAAGCGGATGAATCCTGCAGATTCTGCTGGTACTGATGGTGCAATAGAAGGTCAAAGTCCAGCGGAAAATTCTACAAACACGGCATCCCATGCTACACGAGTTGCAAAAAAAGCCAAACAGAAACAAATAGCTGCCACCAAACAAGCAGAGACAGCCCTAGTTCTTGCAACACCTACCACAGTACTACCAGCTGCACGACTTACTCGTGCGTCAACTGAGCTAGCAGCACGTTCCCAAGCTCCCTTGCCACCTGACACTACTTCCCAAGCACTCTTGACACAAGACGAGTTGGCAATATCAGATGAACCTTGTGAGCTTCAACAGCAAGAAGGTAGTTGCTGGAGTCAAGTTACAGTTGCATGCTTCTTTATATGTAGTCTCACAGTTTGATGTACACTAACACTTCCTATGTTCGTTGTTGGACTAGCACCTAGGCGCAAGAGGAAACAAACATCAGGGATAATGCTCGATAGGTTAACTAAATCTAGAGGAGGAAGAATGGAGATCCGTTTTGAGGCAGGTTTAAAAAGGCCACGTGATGCTACAGAGTCAGCCAAGTTAGTATCAGAGGCAGCGGTTGCCGTTAGGTGTCATGTACGTATCCTCCCAACATGGATTCAGTACAGGAATGACAAAGACGAAACCCAGTTCAACACCTTCCTCGACCATTTATCTGTAAGTATGGTTATGTATGGAAACTAGTAATATCGTCTTGCTCTGTCCCATACTTTCTAGGTTGCTGATAATGAGACTCCCATAATTTTCAACAGATGAGGTTCAAGTTGGATAGCCAAGATGATGCAACCAGACAAGCTTGCACCCATGTTTTCAAGTCTGCTCTGCGACAGTATCGGTATAACTTGAGGAAAACTCACTTTGAAGGCAAGGCTAACAGTGAACTTTCCCAAACATCTCCAGTGGAAAATATATCGGATGAAGACTGGAGGGGCCTTGTTAAACACTGGTCTGATCCGAAGTATCAGGTACATTATATATATGTGATCAGATCACATGTTGAAGTCCTATTTACGCATGTGCCACACAAATCTATCTTCTTGTAGGTGAACTGTTCAAAGAACAAGGCCAACCGTACGAAAGTGAAATTCGAACAGACGACAGGATCTCGTAGCTATATTGCACACTGCGAGGCTCTTGTAATTAGCTGTTGTTTCACTCTTTTCGCTGTACCATATTATCAGATCTATATTAACTTGTTCGAAATGCAGAGGAAAGCCCGCAAGGACCAAAAAGTATGTGAACCAAATGCTGTGGAAATCTTCAAGGACTGTCACACGAGCAAGAAGAAGGGCATGACTACACCAGTCAAAGCCACTGTTGTAGGTCCTTAATCCTCATGCCTTTTAACTACTACTTACTCTGACTTGTGCCTTGAACTGCATGGTTTGCAGCCAATGTCTATTACTCTTTTCAATTTTATGCACAAATTGTCTTAGCGTATCATTGCACCTTACAAGGTTTAAAAGAGAGGAGTGATGTTCCTTTGATCTTGACCCGTAATCTAGTTCCGTGCCGGACTTGCCCACACAACGTTACGATTGCCTGTTTGTCTGTTCTCAGTTGTTTTGTGATATGAATGATGTCATACTATGCTTTCCGTATTATAAACTTCGTCTCTTTATCCTTAGCACTCAATACAATGTGAAGAAATAGACAATACATTAGCGATGGTACATGGTCATATGTTTGGAACCTGGTTTTATTATGTACTTTGCAATAAAATACAACTAATATTTTACTGGGTTCACGAGAATATGTTCTATATATAGAACAAAGCTATTTTGTTTGGTTTTGCTGCCTCCTTAATATCTTTTGTTCTGGTACTACTAATGTAAAACCTCAACTTTTCAGCGAGCTATGGAAAAAATGGTGGAACCGCCACCTTCTGAAGGTGGCGAGGCAACTATAACCGCAATGTCAGCTCTTGCTGTAGTGGGTCAGTACCTGTCCACTAACAGTGCCAAAAGCACGTTCCTGCATAATATTGGGTTGGTTGTTAAGGCAATATCGTCCAAACTGCCTCATGATCAAGATATGCAAGCTCAAAGACCCTTTGTGAAACAATGAAAAACATTGCTCAATGTCGTCAAGATATGCATGGTTTTGAAACCAGACTATCAGACATTTTCTATGTTGTTCAGGAGCCTAGGGGAAATGAAGGCGAGGGTTATGGTGCTCCATCGGACAATACAACATGAAAACGTAACAGTCAGGTCAAATGAACTGAGCTTCTGAACTTCTGGTGGTGCATTTATCTGCTAGACTGGTAAGTTTTATGCCAACCTTCCTTTTGTTATATAGTTGTAATTTGTTTTGGTGCGATACAAAATTTATTCTTAACGTGCAGCCACCGGCTGAAGAAAACAGCAAGCCTTTTTTGTATAGTGTAGGGTGTTCCCTATATTTACACTGGTGGCGATCTTTGATGCTGAGTGGATGTAATCTGTGCAATCGCCTTAATAGCCTAGCGTTAGTTTCAGCCTTATTTATTTCCTAGTCTTCTTTTTCCCTGGTTTGCTAGTGGCCGCAACTACCATGGGCCATATACGGGCCGTAGGATCCATGGGTCTCCTACGGGCCGTCGATAAATGGGCCTGTAATCGGTGGGCCTCGGGCCGTCGGATAAATGGGTCTACATGGGCCGTAATCGGGCGTAATTGGTATCGGCCCAGCATGGTAATAGGCCGTTAACAGGCCATAGGACAGCAAAGGCTTAATTCTGTCACAGGCATAACGGGTCGTTAATGGGCCAGAATATAGGACGGGCTGGAAACGGCACAACGGGTTAACAGGCCAAAAACGGGCCGACTCTTGCCATGGGCCGAATTTGGCCCATTAGGGTAACAAGCCAGTAACGGGCCGACTCTTGCCATGGGCCGAATTTGGCCCATTAGGGGAACATGCCAGTAACGGGCTGACTCTTGCCATGGGCCGAATTTGGCCCATTAGGGGAACAGGCCAGTAACGGGCCGGAAGTAATCGAGGGCCGAAAGGAGCCCAAGAACGTATGGGTCGTCAATAGGCCGAAAGCTAACACGGGCTGGAAACGGCCCATGTAAATCACGGACCGTTAACGGGTATAAAGAAAATTACTATACATTATGGGCTAGAGTCGCCGTGGGCCTGTAAAGGGCCAAAGATACGAAGGCCTCATATGGGACGAAAGACGTCGTGGGCCATACATGGGCCGAAAGTGAAATGGGCTGGTGTTATATTCGACGGCCCACATGACGTTGTTGGGCCGATTTCCTTTAGGGCCTAACCGGCCGTGAGTTAACAGGCTGTAAAATGGGCTATTTGCAAAGAGACCGTTAACAGACTTTTCATGGGCTAGCCCATTAACTTTTGACCAAGTCAAACGGGCCGCTTTGTAAGCTAAATGGGCCAGTGGTGGGCTGTGGCACGTGTCAACATATCATAGGCGCCTATCTGACCCACTGACGAGCTGACACGTGTTTCGTCCGGCCAATAAGAATTTTACACGTGGAAATTTCCCATTGGTCGGGGCTGTTAACGGGTTATCGGATCCAAAACCCGGCCTGATAGCTTAACGGCGTTCCGTTACGGTGGATGCCACGTGTCGGTCACCCTTGACGAAAGCACTTCTGTGACGCGCGATTTATCGTCATGGAAGTGGACACTTCCGTGATGATAATTTTGGTGATGTCATGGAACACTTCTACGACATCACAGGTATCACTATCTTGATTCTGTCATAAAATCGTCATGGATGTACATGCATGACAAAAAACGCGACCTACTGTGACAAAAACGTATCATCGCGGAAGTGTATTTTTTTGTAGTGAAACCAACTACACTTAATTGTGTTGCTAGTAGCATTAGGCCAAATCACATCATATTGCCATGTCATAATCATGCATCATAATTGTTGCATTGCATTGATTGTGTTCCTCCTTGTTTGCCAATTTTGTGTCCCCTCTCAGTAGACGCGGTTCCGAGGATGAGTTCGACGACACCGATGAAGAACTATACTATCTTCAGAAGTGCCAGGAAAGCAAAAACCCCTTGTTCATTCTGATACAATCCCACTCTCTCGCTCCTGCTCTCTTTTACTGCATTAGGAGAACAGCGATTCAACTGTTACATGCAGCGATAGTTGAACCCCTTTCCTCTGCATGACCTGTCATTGCCACAGTAAATAGATGAAACCCACTAGCATGAGTAGGATTTGTTTGAGCCCTGGTGTGCCTACTCATTCATGCTTGTTGTCATGCCTGCTACTACTTAGAGTTGAGTCAGGTCTGATTTGTCGGGGATGAATTGGAATGTGGTGAACATGTCTTACTGTTGAGAGCTGAGTGTGTGAACACGATTTGGTAAAGGTAACGGTGAGAGGCCATGTAGGAGTACATGGTGGGTTGTCTCATTGAAACCGTCCTCAGGAACTGAGTTCTGTGTTTGTGATCCATGAACAGCTACTACCACACATTGGGCTCCGGGCACTCCAAGCTCTCTTGACTTATTAATCAACCTGATCTCTGTGCAGGAGTTGCAACTAGTTTCTGGTGTTTGTAGGTAGTGTTAGTAGTCTACCAAGTGGCACCCGGTACAGGTGGGCTTGGGACAGACTAGGCACCGTGGCCGGGTACGCCAAGCACCGCCCGTTTGCTGGGCTTGGAACCCTGTACACATCATTTGGGGCCGTGAGCGACACCCCAGCCGGATCTCCTTGCGGATGGAACCCGAATAGGCGATAAACCTGGATGAGAGACTTGTGTGGTTAGTTCCCTCGCCAGGCTTCCGCTTGAAGGTTGCCGAGATACACGGCGTGTACTCGGTGGTAAGTGGCGAGAGCGTGTGTGAAGAAGTACACCTCTGCAGGGTTAACATCATCTATTCGAATAGCCGTGTCCGCGGTAAAGGACTTCTGGGTTGCCTGTGCAGTTCATAGACAAGTGAAAGTGGATACTCTAAAATGTGCAAGATAAGCGTGAGTGCTATGGATTGCGTTCTCGTAGGGAGACGGGAGCTGATCCATAGTGGTGTATTGATTTGGTGAATATGTGGACTCGTGTGCGCCACCTCAAAAGAGTTACTTGAAGTCGTAGTTTAGCATAGCCATCGAGTCAAAGCTGGCTTGCTGCAGTTAAACTCCACCACCCCTTTTGTTGATACAGATGCATATGTAGATAGTTCTGATGTAAGTCTTGCTGGGTACATTTGTACTCACGTTTGCTTAATTTATGTTTTTGTAGAGAGACTTCAGTCTCACTAGTAGTTCCGCGTGGACTTCGGCGTTTAGCTTGTTACCTCAGCTACGATCTTGTACCCTCGGCAGGGTCTTGTAGATAGTCAGGCTTCTCAGCCCTTTTCATTTGTAGTTGTCTGTACTCACACAAGATAAGCTTCCGCATGTGCTTGGTTCTTGTATGACTTGAATGTTGGGTCATCAGACCCATGTTTGTAATATCTGGCTCTTTGGAGCCTAATGAATAAATACTTTGAGTTGTAGAGTTTTGTTGTGATGCCATGTTGTATTTACACATATCGGACATATTGAGTGTATGATTGAAATGCTTGGTATGTGTGGGATCCAACAACCTAGTTGTTTATCCTTGGTAGCCTCTCTCATGGGGAAATGTAGTCTAGTGCTTCCACTGAGCCATGGTAGTCTGCTACAGCCCGGTTCACCAGAGTCCTGCTAGCCCAGTTACTACTACTCCAGAATACTTAGACTGGCCGGCATGTGATCCACTCCGTTCCTGTGTCTGTCCCTTTGGGGAAATGTCACGCGGTGACTTCCGGAGTCCTGCTAGCCTGCTACAGCCCAGGTTCCCGGAGTCCTGTTAGCCCAGTTGCTACAGCCCGGATTCACACGCTGATGACCGACACGTTCGATGCTGGTTCATGTATGCCTGTCCCCGTAAGTTAGCGCCACTTTGGGTTCACGACTAGTCATGTCGGCCCGGGTTCTCTGTCATATGGATACTAGCGACACTATCATATACGTGACCCAAAAGGCGCAAACAGTCCCGCGCCAGGTAAGGTGGCACCCATGGGAATCCCGTGCGTGAGGCCGCAAAGTGATATGATGTGTTACATGCTAGATCGGTGTGACTTAGGATCGGGGTCCTGACATTTTGATGACAAGTATTTCCGGACGGAGGGAGTACTACAATAGTGGGCTCACATAGCAATTTTGTCTCATGCAAGAGCTTGGCTATATGCGTTCTCCAAGGTTCGCAATTGCCACGTTCTGTTTGCATTTGGCTCTTCGCCTCTTCGAGAAGACGAACAATGATGTTACTACTACTGCTTCTACATTATCGAATCCACTACTGTATGTCCATCCACCGCGAGCGGGAGGGATAGCTTGTTGTAGTACTATAAGCAAAAGCCTGTCCTCGTCTGCGAGCCACCGTGCGCATGGGCGTGGGAGAAGGCATGTAGTAGTAAAATCAAGCTTCTCCTCGTTGTACGAGTTGACGCGACACATCATAGCACTGGCCCCACATGATTGCCTCTAAACTTGGCTGAAAGACCCGCAGTGTACAATACTCCATTTGCTGAAACCTCTAACATTTACCCCACCACAAATTAAAATATATATTCCTGTCTTGACCAGATGAGCGTGCAAACTAGAATCACCAGGATGACAGGTAGGGCCAGAAGATTATTTTAATCAAAAAAATATAGCATGGAGCCGACCCCAACGATTTTAAGCTTACATGCATGGTACACGCTATCCTAGACTACTCTACACATGAAACTGCCACACGAGCGTCCGGGCTGCGCTTGGCTCTTCACCTCTTCGGGAGTACTACTGAAGTGGAGGAGTACTACAGTATTCTTCTGGCCATCTGACACCGATTGAACTGCTGCATGTCCATCGCGTACGGGAGGGAGAGCGTGTAGCGAACGAAAGCTTCTCCTAGTCCTGCCAGCCACCACGCTCATGGGCGAGGGAGGGACGCAGCTTCATTGATTTAGTGCTCCTGCCTTTGCATCCACGACAGGTGGGCCCAACAGGTCGGTGGCCCACCTGTCATGCAGCCAAAGGCAGGTGCGGTTAAGGCGAGAGGGCGTTGTAGTAATCAAACTTCTCGGTCTTGTACGAGTTGACGCGACACATAAAAGCACTGCACTCGATATATTTCAAAAATTTGTGTTTACCGATGCATTAATTACAACGCATGCATGCATGTCGTGACTCTCCTTTTGATACTTGCATGTGTTGATTTAATGCACCTTGAAGTAGTATGAATATGTGACGGTAAAGCTTTGTAATGCCCCGGCCCTAATAAAGTGAGAGATGGTTGTGCACGAGGAGGGCGAGATCATGCAGACGGAACAGGACCCGACGATGGAGCTCTCTGTGGTCTCGATGGACCTCACCTTGCTCCACTGCCCCTTGTGCCTCTGCCCCTTGAAGCCTCCAGTGTATGAGGTTCAAATACACCTCGTCCATTCGGCTGATCGAGCAAGGTGCATGTTTCTGGCTTGCGCAGACTACCGCGTCGAGCGCCCCGGGAACCAGCGGCAGTGCCAGAAGTGCGAGCGCGGTGGTGGCTTCGACGTGCGGAACACGGCGGTGGACGCCGTCCCCTCCTCGGTGAGGATGGAGTGCCCGCACGAAGGCTGTGGGCTCTACGTCACTTACCACAAGCTCGCTAATCACCAGAGCGTGTGTCCGCTCGCGGCCTGCAAATGCCCCATGCCCGTCTGCGGCTACGAAGGCCCGCCGCCGGTGCTCTCCCACCACATCAGCACCGTGCATCCCATGCCCGTGCACAGGATCTAGTACGGCAAGGCGCTCCAGCTGCAAGTGCCATTGTCAGAGCCACGGCTCTTGCTGTTCACGGAGGAGGACGGCTGCGCCTTTTTCTTGGTCGGCAGCATGCTCAACATCGGCGCGCCTATCGCGGTGTCGCTCGTCTGCATCAGAGCGGGGGCGTCCCCACTGCCGCACTACGTGGCCAAGCTGTGGGCGAACGGCCCGCCTAGGGAGCCCAAAGGCAGGACCGACGCCGTCAAGGTGGAAATGGAGGTGACAAGCAGTAGGGATCCCGACGACGTCGCCGTGAAGGAGCTGACATTCTTCACATTTCTGCCCAAGCTGCTGGCCGGGGCTAAGCTGGTGTCCCTCCACATTCAGATTGACAAGCTCGCGTCCTAAATGATTATACAGTGCCTTCGGTTTATCTTAGTAATATGCTAATATAGGGGTTAGTTCGGTCTACTTTAGCTTAAGAGATGGTGGGTTTTGGTGGCGATGCAGCAATTACCTCGACATCAAATCAGCGCTGAAAGTAATTTTGAACAGTCGAATGGATATTTTGTGTCTGTTGGATATAAAGATCCTTTGGGTAAGAAGTAACAGCTTATATGCTTTTTTTAAACGGAACAGCGATACTAGTATAATTTTTGTTGACATGCACTAATATTTTTGAAACGGTCGTCGGGCTGTAGCTAGAAGGGAGGTTGGGACGCGGCATCGGCCCATACCGCGGTGACCCCCGATTGGGACGCACCGACTATGGATTTTCTCCCTCGCCGATGTCGACCTCTTCTACACAGAACATTGTTCCCTTCCCCCAACTGCGGGATCAGGTCGGATATGTGACTAGCGGTGTGGCCACCGTTGTTCTATGCTTGTGAAGAGAGCAACCCAAGCAAGCAGGCTTGTAGCTTAGGCTCCTGCTAGTGTATATATAGTGGTTTTCTTTTTCTCTCCATATCAACCATTTTATATTGCGTACGTGTCATTGAAGAGTGAAATGATGGTTGTTTCTTCCGACTAACTTACTATGTGATTGGACTGCTCCTTTAGTGGCCCCTACACGTACTCCCCCTACATGTATGCAATAGTCACACGTACACATGGACGCAAAAACGCGTGCGACGCCCTAATGCATGCATGTCCGAGCACACGACGGAACACACACGGTCACGCTCAAGTGCTCAACCTACACGTGCATGCAAACACATACTCAGCCAGAGTGAGCTAGTGACCATATAAACACCGAAAAATGTATATATTGAGCGATATGAGTGTATTATGAAGTCCATTGATCGTATTTTTACGAATATACAGTGACAGATAGTGTATTTATCTCGTTTGGAATTAAGCCATATTAACCGGAGAGGAGGCAGTATGGACTAGCATTACTTTGCTGTGTCCCGTCAACTTGCCGAATGAGGAGAAGCTTGGAGGATGGGAGAAGCTTGCACGCGGTGGCTCGTAGGACAAGGAGAAACTTTTGACTAATGCAAGCTCTCCTTCGCTCAGGCGGTGGACGTGCAACAGTTAATTCGGTGTCAGATTGCCAGAAGCATACACTATACTAGTACTATTATTGTTGCACTTCCCGAAGAGGCGAACAACCAAGCGCAAAGTTTACTAGTACTAGTACTACTACTATAGTCTATAGAGGTATTTTTCTAGAACGCAGACTAATGAGGACCGGAGGGAGTACTAGGAACCGTATGGAGGAGCGTCTGCACTCTTATTATATTTTTAAAATGTGATAAAGCAATCTTCAACACATTTGTTTCTCTTCGAGGGTTCTCGCATGTGATAATGGAAGTTGATTGCATGGAACACTCGCCACAATTCTCGCTTAATTCTGGCTCATATCCTACTCGGTAATATTTCCTCTTTTTTTGTTATTCAGCATGTAAACAGCTCAGCAAACCTTGCGGCGCATCTTTCTGCGGACCGTGCTTGCTGCGCTTTCAATGTGGCGAAGAGCTGGCTTGATGAAACACCTCGCTTCCTACTTCTTTTTTTGTGGGGTACCTCGCTTCCTAGTGACCAGTGTCTTGGCTGATCATCCTAAGAATGCTTATATATGAATAAAGCTCTCTCATTTACCCGCAAAAAAGATTAAGCCATATTAACTGGAAAGGAAGGAGTATGGACTAGCACTACTTGTTGGTGTGTCCCGTCAACTCGCAAAACGAGGAGAAGCTTGCAGGACAAGGTGAAGCTCGCTTACGCCTTTTGACTAATGTAATGTACCCTCGCCAAGGCGGTGGAAATGCATCAGTTCATTTGGTGTCAGATTGCCAGTGGCATACACTGTAGTACCGAACATGCGGAGTACCATCATTGTTCGACTTCACGAAGAGGCGAAGAGCCAAGCGCAAGGTTTAGTAGTATGAGTAGTAGTACTACTAGAACCGCATGGTGGAGCCTCTGTACTCTTTTTTATCTCTGATAAAGTACACATTATTCCAGAGAAGGGCGGAAAACGGTAGCCCAACATGTAATGATGATATCGGTCGACCATGCTCGAATATATCTTGGCCTCCGTGCAAGCCCGTCTGTGTCTTCTCGGTCCTCGTCTCTCTCAGGGAATGGCGGGTTGGCCATTTTGCCGTCAATTGAGATCGGTTTGCTCACACTCCGGTCCCACATGTCAGTGATATGACAAGAGGAGGTGCCTTGACCGACTGGCCATACGCGTACATGGTTTTGCACCTTCATACTACTCCTCCCTCCGTCACAGTTTACAGGGCGCGCTTCATTATGATGCATTTCCACCACCAGAGAGAATATATACGTGTTTGGTTTAATGCTCAATTAATTAGGGCGCGGTAACCACAATTTTCTCTCGATGTAGTACTACGGAGTGGAGTAAGTGCATGCATGTGTATACCCGGGGTGGAAGCACTGCACGCATGTGTGTACGCATTATTTCCTCTAGTAATAGACGCCGTGCTATAACTACCAATGCTATTTTTCAGGCCGATCGCTAGTCGCCTTGGTCCCAGAGATTTTCTTTTTTTCTGAAGCGCGCTCTATAAACAGTGACGGATGTAGTATGATCGGATTCAAAGAAGAGCGTATTGATGGTTGCTTCTTCCGACCAACTTACAGTGGGAAAGTTGGGGCTTATGATTTGGCTGCTCATTACTCACTATTAATGCGGCGCAATGACTGGTCTGAGTCTCCCATGCGGCTGTGCACTACCCCCTCGGTTCTAAAATATACTACGGAGTATTTGTCTTTCTAGAGATCTCAACGAGTGACTACTCAAATATTTGTCTTTTTAGAGATTCAAATGGACTACTACATACGGATGTATATAGACATATTTTAGAGTGTAGATTCACTCATTTTGCTCCGTATGTAGTCACTTGTTGAAATCTCTAGAAAGACAAATAATTAGGAACGGAGGGAGTACACATACGAAGCAAAATGAGTGAATCTACACTCTATATGCCCATTTGAAATTTGTAAAAAGACAAATATTGTTGATGACAGTTGCGATGACAAAAAAGAAGCATATTCCTTGTCCTAAGGGAAGATAACAACACGGTTGTGTTTGTCTAAAACGGTGTGAGGACGAGATTGCAATATGGAAAGTACACCGGACGAGCTACGTTTTGTGGAAAGAACTATGGAAGATCCACATGCAGCGACGTGGGAAGACGGGCAGTGGAGCAAGGCCGGAGGGGATACCTGGAGGTCGTCGGGATGTAACTAGGTGAGCGGCGGCGGGCGGAATCTTCCCATACTGCGGTAGCGAGCAGGTGGCGTATGCCCTACCGCGCCGGAGCTTGGTCAGAGAGAATGGCTTGTACCGCAGATCGGGACGTGCTACCTCGGCGCCCTCGAACGGAGAAACGATGCACGTCCTCCCTTTCCGCCGGCGGACGGGATGCGGCCGGATCAGTGACCAACGGTGAGAGAGAGAGAGAGGCCACCGCAGCCTTGTGTGAGATACTGTGAAGAGAGACAAACCAGGCAGGGAGGCTCCATTGTATATAGTGGAGCGGACTACCTTTTCTCCATAAAAATCGTTTTATATTCTGTGTACGTGCCATTGAGAGATATAACTTTATTTAAAAATAACGCGCCAACGCATCAAGTCAAACTTTGTTTCGTGCACGCGTGGTACACGACCTCCGTAGGTAAAAAACCGCTACACGCGTTGAAATTAGTACGTGGGCTGCCATTTCGTACGGAAATGAGCTCCACCGTGTACCCGCGCGGGTGTGGCTGGGCACGAAGCGTGAGTACATGCACGGTGCACCTATTCTTTTCTTGTATACATACACCACCTACGTGGGGTTGTGTGAGAGAGATACAAACGTAGAGAGATATAGTGTGTGGGTTCGTGAGAGTTTTTTGGGGGGGGGGGGTCAATCAAAAAATGTAACATATGCAATGTGTGTGAAATAGAGTCCTGGATATATCATATATAGAGAGGGGGCGATCCACGAGAAGAGAGTGGAGGTATCATCGACTTGAGGTGTCCATAGAATCGGAGAGAGGGATGATGTGTCTGTGTGCGTGCGCGGTCGATAAAGAATGCCATCGAATTTGTGTGTGCCCACGTCAAAGATATAGAGTGGCTGGCCTACTAGAACGAGAGAGGGGACAGGTGCAGTTTGTCTCTGTGGCATGGATACCTACCTACAGCGCTCGACTATCGGTGTGTGGTGGGGGGAGGCCTAATTATCTATAGAGGTACAATGGCTGGTATATGTGTGGAGGAGGAGAGAGTCCTACCTCATGTATTAAGGGAGATCGATCGGCATCCATGCATATGTATCAGAGAGGAATAAGGTTGGGAGAGAGGCAGAGCTAGAGTGTTGGAGGGGGTGGTAGTGGAGTTGCTTCTAACAAATGGTGGGATAGGCTTGCTAGACAACCGGAGGGCACGCCTGCAATATCAATAAGAGAGGGGATGGCTGCCTGTCTGTGCACGTGCGTGTGAGAGACGGGTCAGGAGGCATGCACGAATGATGAGGGGGGACGATATGGCTGTGGTAAGCAGACATAACTACATAGGAAGATCAATCGTCATTTGTCAGAGAAAGGAGAGACATAACTTGTGAGGTACGTCGATCGAGGGGGGGGAATAGTTAAAGTCGACCTAGGTATATGTTGGGAGATAGATCGGTATACATGCATGTGTGTGTTAGAAGCAAATGAGGCACGGGGAGAAGGATAGAGAGAGAGGGATGCATCTAGGAGGTGGTGCGAGAGTCATACTATATCGAGGGGGAAGGAGTGTGCGAGTACAAGATCGATGAAAAGAGTGGTGGGAGTGAGGCATGGACGGTGATAAGAGAGGAGGGGAATCTTGTGTTTGTGCTAGGCACACCTGGCTAGAGAGGCATATCGATCGATGTGTGCCATACATAAGGAGCTGGGGGGGCTACACACACCGTGGGTGAACGAACTAAAGTGAAAAGACGAATTTGCGCGATGGAGCTAGAGAATGCTGAGGGAGGGTGAGAGGGATGCGGGCGTGTGATTGCACAAGAGAAAGTTAGCGCTAGCTAGCTACAAAGATAAGAGGATTGTGTGGGTGTAAAAGACGAATAGAGACCATACTTCATTATAAAAAGCGAATTCGGATATTTGAAGAATTTATCATAGTGTTTTAAACCGACGCATGTGTGAATATATATAACGGTGATACACATGGTGTGGTTATGAACATGTTATACTACATATAATATATTTTATCTCTACTCTTATAAAAAACGGAGTTGTTGATGATGGTGTGCCTGCCATCCTGCAATATAGGCCGTCCGATTTATATCTAACGGATAGGAAGGAAACTATTGCAATTTTGAAAAAAGATACCCACACCCCTCTCCATATTTGCAAATTAGGCCTCCCCTTGATCATGTTGATGTTCTGTTGAACGCATGGGCATCTTGCTAGTACTACATATAATATATAGAACATTGATCATAATTTGGGCTAATGTGTGGCTTTTGCAGCTCAGGTCTAAATACTTGTCATAATGTAGGGGGCGGGGCACTATACTATGTGTGATAAACACGGTGTACACGTGTGGAACATGGTTTAGATTATGAATATATAGTTAGTACATCAAATGTACTATTATTTGGAATCAACATCAAGTGTATTCAAAAAATAGAATTTGAGTTCATGTAGTACACATAGTTCATATCTATCTCTATAGTAATCATGTGGTGTGTTATTAAGGTAATACACGAATGATGGTTGAAGTTGGCAACAATCATGATTGTAGATTCTTATTGAAATAGAGAAACAAATTCAAATTCAGTTCGAATTGCAGTGGTAGTATAGACATTTGGAATGCACTAAAATGTTGGTATGAGTAGGTTACATGCATTATATAGCAAGGGAAAAAATGATTTGGACATAACATGGATTCATACTCCCTCCTTCCATCTATATAGGGCGTAATGCATTTTTTAAGACCGCCTTTGTCTATTGAAAAGATTAATAGTACATGACATACACAATGTGAAAATTATATCATTGAAAGAACCTTTCACAGACGAATTTAACGGTGTGCTTTGTGTAAGTTGCATGTCATATATTATTGCTCTAATATTTGGTCAAAGTTAGCATCGAAAAACGCATTAGGCCCTATATAGATGGAAGGAGGGAGTAGCTTTGAATAGCATTTTTATAGTAAAACAGGGCAAGACTCTCTCTTTGTGAGGTGTGAATAGTTTTATTTTTTTCATTTTCTTTTTGGTTGAGGGAATGATAACCCACAAGTATAGGGGATCAATTGTAGCCACTTTTGCTAAGTAAGAGTGTCGAACCCAACGAGGAGCTAAAGGTAGAACAAATATTCCCTCAAGTTCTATCGACCACCGATACAACTCTACGCACGCTTAACATTCGCTTTACCTAGAACAAGTATGAAACTGGAAGTACTTTGTAGGTGTATTTAGATAGGTGTGCAAGATAATAAAGAGCGCGTAAATAAAAAGTAGGGGCTGTTTAGATAAAGAAACAATAAAGTAAATATAGCGAGTGTGGAAAAGTGGTGATAAGGGTTGCGAAATTGTACCTAAGCAATTGACTACTTACTAGACCGATAGCAAGTTTTATGTGGGAGAGGCCACTGCTAGCATGTCATCCCTGACTTGGAATTATATGCACTTATGATTGGAACTATTAGCAAGCATCCGCAACTATTAATGTTCATTAAGGTAAAACCCAACCATAGCATTAAGTTATATTGGTCCCCCTTCAATCCCGTATGCATCAATTTCTATGCTAGGTTGAAGCTTCTGTCACTCTTGCCCTCCAATACATAGTCCTATCAACATACAACTAACCCTATGGTGTGATCCACGCGCGCGCTCATATGATGGGCACCAAAGGACAGCAACATAACCACAAGCAAATTAAACCAATCATAGCAATTCATCAACCACCAATAGGACAACGAAAATCTACTCAGACATCATAGGATGGCAACACATCATTGGATAATAATATGAAGCATAAAGCACCATGTTCAAGTAGAGGGTAGAACGGGTTGCGGGAGAGTGGACCGATGTAGATAGAGGGGGCAAGGTGATGGAGATGTTGGTGAAGATGGCGGAGGTATTGGTGAAGATCGCGGTGATGATGATGGCCCCCGGCGGAGTTCCGGCTCCACCGGAAGCGAGGGGGAGAGAGCCTCCCTCCTCCTTCTTCTTCTTCCTTGACCTTCTCCCTAGATGGGAGAAGGGTTTCCCCTCTGGTCCATGGTCTCCATGGCGTGGGAGGGACGAGAGCCCCTCTGAGATTGGATTTGTCTCTCTGTCTCTCTCTGTTTCTGCGTCCTGGATTCTGCCCTTCCACCGTTTCTTTTATAACCGGAGATCCGTAAGTCTGATTGGGCTGAATTTTGGACACGATCTCTACTCGGAAATTAGCTTTCTTGCAGCGAAAGAAGGGCTCCAACCGCCTTACGGGGTGGCCACGAGGGTCCAGGGCGCACCTGACCCCCTGGGGCGCGCCCCCTGCCTCGTGGCCCCCTCGGGCATCGTATCGCGTTGATTCTTCTTCCCAAAAATCACAAATATTCCAAAACAAATCTCCGTCAGTTTTTACCCCGTTTGGACTCCGTTTGATATGGATTTTCCGCGAAACAAAAAAACATGCAACAAACAAGAACTGGCACTGGGCACTGGATCAATATGTTAGTCCCAAAAATAGTATAAAAAGTTGCCAAAAGTATACGGAAGTTGTAGAATATTGCCATGGAACAATCAAAAATTATAGATACGACGGACACGTATCAGGGAAGTGCAAATTGATTTGGTACGTACAAGTACAATTCTACACGTTGGGCTTGTCCCTAAAATTCAACACGCGCCTTGTTATATCCCGAAAATTCAGATATCGTGCTCCCAAAACTGGCGCATTCACAACCCGCGCCTTGCTATCCCGAAATTACAACGCGCGCGAAAACTCCCTCCAGCTGCCAAATCCCGACACGCGAAATCCCCCTTCTAACCCTGAGCCGAAAGGGCTGCTAGTTCAAATCGGTGGGGGGTACTTTTGTAACACACCCTACATTTTGGACAAGCGCGTCCCTAAGTCATGGTTCACCCCTCCCATCTCCTCCTTTTTGCCAGTCGAAATCCCAGGCCGCCATAACCTCTCTGCTCTAGCCACGAAACCCCACCCTCCTCCGTCTGCCACCTCACCGCTGCCCAGCCGGAGCCTCTTCCGTGACGACCTCATCCAACGCAACAGCTCGACGTCCCTCGTCCACCTCCCCGGATGAGGATCTGTCGTCCACTCATCGTCCCGCCGGTTCAGCCGCCCCATCCTCCACCTCCAAGGAGCTGCTCCGACGATCGCCTTGTCTATCACGGCTGCACCATCCCAACAGCGCCGCCTTAACCTACTCCACCGGAACCGCAGCATCCTCACCGACTCCTCGGACGAAGCCGAGGCCTACTTGGCGCCACCAAAGAGGTTGTACACTCATCGCATCGCACCTTCTGCTTAGCTCGACCTCCCGGCGCCGGCGATGCTCCATCCCGCACCCCCATGGAGCGGCTACCTTGAAGCCGGCACCGCGGGAGACATCTCCACGGCGGATCTCTCCCAGTGTGAGGCCCCTTCGGCAGCGGCGTCCATACCAGCCGGATCTGCTCCTGCTGCTCCGGCTCTCGCTCGCTCACTCGTGCTGCTGCTGCTGCTGCTCCGGCTCTCGCTTGATCGCTCGCTCCCCCAGATGCTGCTCCGGCTCTCGCTCGCTCGCTCGCGCTGCTGCTGCTGCTCTCCCCCTCGCTCGTGCTACTGCTCTGCTCCGATTTAGCTACACTTCAGTCGACTGAATCGACTTTTGGGTCAGTCGATTTTCAGGGGGTGGGGGGATCGCCGGAGTTAAGGAAGAACCACCCGCAGCGGGGACGGGGGCTCGCCGGAGCGGTACCCCACTATCTATCTTAGGGTTCAGGGTGGGGGCGGGGGCCTATAGGGCTGGCCGGGGCAGCGGCGGACCGGCGGTGGGGAGTTGTTTCGGGGCGGCGAGGCAGCGCTGGGCCCGGCGGTTCGGCCGGTGGTGGCTGGTGGCTCAGGGGGGGTGCAGGTTGAATATGAACTGCAGATCCTCCCTAAACTACATGTCAAGTGCCTCTCTGCTACCATTGCGTTCAGTTTCGACAGTAACATTCAGATTCCACAGTAAATTTCATTTTTGACAGTTAAGTTCAGAGTCAACAGTTTTTACCTCATCTGTTGTAGTCAGGTGGTTTTTGGTGATGTAAATTTTACATCTATTTTACATCATCTATTGGAGATGCTATTAGAATCCCACTTGAGATTGACGATCTCTGTCTTGTGCTGCTTCAGCCTTGACGTCTTACGGCTCACCAGGGTTGCTCCAACGACAGAACGATCCATCACAACAGAGTAGTGCCCTGGACGCCGTCTACAGATTCCTCAGATCTTCCTCCACACCTCCGACAGCCACCTCTGCCTCAACTACTTCAGCGATCAACCCAATGATGCTAAGGTCGACACGGCTACGGCAAAGAGGTTGTACACTTGTTGCATCACTTATTACTATACATTCATGTCGATCCATTAGGTCTATTTTGGTTCAACGAAAAAACATAGCAATAGGGAATTTTCCAATGGCACTCTACTATTCAATTATTCGTGCATTTTGTTGAAAGGAATGAAGCAAAACATCCACCTGGACCTACTTTGCAAAATCCTATGCATGAAAACAAGACCAAGTGCATTAGTGGCAGAATAATATTCTAACTATACATGCTTTCATATGGTTTCACTTTATTTTGGCCATGTTTCTTTGCATTCCTATGCTCTTCCAATTCCTGTAAACCAAACACTCAAGTTGACAGAAATCCTGTGTTTACAAATGCTCTATTTACCATGTGCATTCCTATCCTATTCCGATGTTTTTCCTATCCCTGTGTTTTTAGAATCATGCAAGCCAAATGAGCCCTTACATAATTACTTCAGTTATAGGTAGGTGTCGAAGGGAACTTTGTGTGGTTTGTCCTGCTCCTGCCGCGACGTCATCCACCTCAACTGAGCTGCTCCATCGACAGAAACATCCACCAAACCAGACATCATGACTCCTGACCGTCTTTCGCCGCCTCAGATCTCCTTCCCTGCCGCCAGCACCCACCGCAACGGCATCACCATCATCGACTCAGCAGATGAACCTGAGGAGTACACGGGTCCACAAGAGAGGTCGCACTCTTTTGTTTCTGCTTATGTTATGCATTGCTTAAAATTACCTGCTACTTCATTGTCCTGTTCACCTCCTTGACTCCAAGTCAGGTCCAAATTAATTTTCAAACTTGAGTTCTAAATTAGTTGTGGGGCACATATCGAGGAAGCAATGAATAGTATCTCTGTCTAATATCTTGTTCACCTAGGGTATGCCTATGTTGTTCATCTTGGGTGGGAAACAAATAGTAAAGCAATCATCATCTTTCTTTTTATTAAATTAAAGCAATCATCAGCCTGCTATCATTATTTTTGGATCCATACACTGGTTGTTACCATCACTCTAAATTTCTGCATGCTCTCCTTACATAATCTCACCATATTTTTTTCGTATGCATGTCAGATATTGTACACAGTCATGCTGAACATGTAGAGAAAAAAGAGAAGAGTTTTGCGCGACAATACAATGTCATGCAGACATCGCTCCATGGTGGGTTCAATGGCAAACCCTCCCCACCCGTCTCCAGATTGTAATCCAGAGGAAGATATCTGTTCTGAGGTGGATTCAGACGCCGCTGACCACTCCTATTTACCCCCCAAGGTGTGTGCTCTACCTTGGCATGATGATGTTAGTCATATCATGCATATGTTGCCTTGGAGTGCCTACTTTTGACATCATATATGTCATCTTCTTAGTTTAGACATGTTCTGTAATGCCACCTGTTTAGTTTCTATATCATATATGGGAATTATGCAGTCTCATGTCTTTTAGCCAGCCATAATATACGTGAAATGTGCAATGCCATCCTGTTTAACCAGGCATCATATATTTGAATGATATCTTGCCCATCCTTTTCTTCATTACATTTCCATTTGTCGACAATGTTTGTACATTAAACTACTCTTCCTGTGAATTAGCCATTTGGGTGTTAGATTGAAAAATCTGGAGTGAAAACAAGGCCTTCAGAGCAGACAGTGCTACCTATCGAAGCAGATCTCTTGTTGGGCCCCGATAGCTCCTCAGAGATGGATTCAGAGACAGATGACCAGTCCTATTCCCCACTGAGGTGTATGCTCTAACTTGGCACGGTTATACTGCTCATATCATGCATATGGTGTCTTACATTGCATAGTTTAGATATCATATACACAATATTCAACACCATGTTCTTAGTTCAGACATCATATCTAATGCCCTCTGTTTAGCATATAAATCACATATGTGAATTAAATGATGCGATCCTGATTACTTAGATAACATGTAGGTGAATTATGTCATGTGATCCTGTTTAGTTATTCATCATATCTTTGAATTATGTTATGCTATGCTATCCAGTTTAGATAGACATCATATATATGAAATTATGTCATGCTATCCGTTTTAGTTAAACAATATACATGTCAACTATTTCATGCCCTCTTTTTTCCACACTATCTATTGCATCTGTCTCTCATACAATGTCTGTACATTCAACTATGTTTCCTGTTTATCAGCCATTTGAATTGGAGCGGGTGATGCCAGCATCTAGCGGACTAAAAACACGGTCTTCAAATAAAACAGTGCTACCTCTTGGTGGAGATAGCACCCCGGTTGTACATGCACGAGAACCAGCCCTACCGCACATAACCCAAACTCTCGCAGATTGTACTCCTACTGCGATGGACAGAGAATCAGCTTCACCCAATCTAACCCCAACCCGAGCAGATAGTTACCCAGTTCCTGTTGACACAGCACCATCTCCACCACAGAGCTCCCAAACAACAGCAGTTAGTAAGGCAGCTCCAGTGCCCAAAGGGCCAGTACTACCACGGCGAACCCCAACTCCACCAGTTAGTACGCCTATTCCTGTGGAGGAAGCACAACCAGCTAGTCGTAGTTTAGCATCTATCGCATTTGATGTTGTTAAATCGTATGTGTGTATCTTCCCATCTTGGAAATATTATACTGAAGATGAAGGAAAATGCCAGTTGCAGGTGTTTCTCTAGGAGTTATGTGTAAGTAATGTTATTCATGGCAATTACTTTGCTTTGTCCCATACATCCTACCTCCATGATGGTTATAATACAGCAAATTTTCCCATTTTTTCTATAGAGAAGGACCGATTTGGAAACTCTGGATGAGGTAACCTGTGCTAATACCTCTGCTATCTTCAAGAATGCTTGGTGGCAGTATTGGAATTACCTGAAGAAAACGTACTTCACCGGCAAAGAAACTCATCAAATTCCCTTACGTTCTCTTGAGACACATTTACTGGACGATGACTGGGAACGCCTTGTTCTATACTGGTCCCGAACAAAGAATGTGGTATGGTCTATGAGCTCATTTTCTATTTTTAAGTACAATATTCTTGCCTCTTACTATACTCTGTTCATGTAGAAAAAGTGCCTAAACCTGAAGAACAACTGTTCTAATTTAAGATTCCATTGCTATCATAGTTCAAAAAAGCGCTAGACGTTAATTGTGCGTATTACCACCGCCTTGCGCTTTACTGACCAAAGCGCATGCTTATGCGCACTTATGCACAGATTAAGCGTAGTTATGCGCAATGCGTTTCACCAACGCCTAGAGCCTAGGCGCGCTTAAGCGCTCGCTTAGGCGCGCCTTTTTTAACTATGATTGCTATCGTGCATACTGCTTTGCTCTTGTATCACTGTATTTACTCATACAAACTTATTTTTAAATTGAAGGATCCAATCGAAACTCCAATGGCACAACAAGTATGTTCATGCATGTTTCTTTAACAGGCTTGCTCTTATCAATTGCTCTGTTGATTTCAATTTCAATTGTGTATACAATTGACTTCTCGTATCATGCAAATTACTAGCATCACAACAGAGCCAATACTGTTGTTGTTGTGTATACCCGTGGTACCCATCTGAAATCTTGTTGTGCCGTGTAGTTTCCCACGCTTTGTATTCTTTCACTGCTGCTTTGTCTTGAACTGATATGATTTGAACCGTGTCTCTATTTTGACTTGGCAAGACAATGCAGTGACCATAGGACATAGATATATGTTTGTTTGATGCTTTTATTATGTACTAGTACTTGGCAATAGAAGACTTGGTAGTTTAATCCTGTCCACCTTACTAATGAACTGGTTCACCGAAATGAGTTTCATATACTAGTACAGGCTAAACCTGTTATGTGTCTGCTTGTTTCTTCTTTTAGAATGCTGACAGAATATTGGGGAAGAGTGCCTTATTAAGCAATGGTAAAGGAAGTAACGCGGATAAGGTTCAATATAGTGACACATCCTTGTTGGTCTCCAACAAAGCTGATAAAACAGCTAAGGAAGACTATCTTGAAGACAGTGAGACAACCCCAAAGTCCTGCCTTGGTTTAGTGTTCGAGTTACTGGCCACTGCCGCTTGCACAAGCTATTCAAACTCACTGCCTGAATCAGTTCGGTTTCTTGAGTCTCAACTACAAGCTGAAAGACATCGATCAGCTGTGATGCGACAAGAAGCGGAATGTAACATCCCAAATTTTCAATTTGGAATGTTATACATAGGTCATTCATGCATATCATATTTTATTGCATTTCATTTCGCGATCCTCGAAACTCTAAGCAACTCAAGGACCCTCGGATTGAGTTGGGGATATACCTTCTCAATATTTTTCAAACAACTGTGTAGTTAAATAAAATATATTCCTTTGCAGTAGGGAAAATTGGCTTTTCGCAAAATCATGATAACCATAGAGCTTTTCCACCAGCCAAATATGCATGTAGTGATAGCTATTTTTCATCATTATCCTATGGTGTGAATTTGCCAGAACATTCAGTGTACTAACCCTTTGTGGCTGCAACGTCTCATGTTGCAGGAATCTTACGACGAGTAAGTGATACGTTAGGGTTATGATTTGTACACTCAACTTTGCCGTTGGTGTTGATGGGAATCCACACCCTTGTTGTTACTTCCGCTATTTGCATTGAGGTAATAGTATTTACCTTACTTTATACATGTGATTTACGTCTGTTATAAATCCTCGAGTACTGTGTGTCAGCATACCGATCCAGGGATGACACTTAAGCACAGAGACTTGACCGTCTGAGGTCGGGTCGCTACAAGATGGTATCAGAGCCCACGCTGAATGTAGGACATGACCAGTAAGATGAACCATAGGTCACTCTTCTCTACTCATTTCTGACTTCTCTCCATTTTCTACTCTTTAGGATGGCGGACTCGAGGAACAAGTTTGCACAACCGGATGAAGACACACCCTTTGGACGACACTTGAAGGAAGTCACTACGTACCTGAACATCGGAATACCAAGCTTCACCGGGACCTACACCGCCACTTTACCAGAAGAAGAGCGTTGGATGATTCGAGTTCAAGTTCCAGGAAGGACGTTCACGCCAGTCACTGAGCCCATAGAGTTTTCCTTTGATGCACCAACCTGGAGTCTAGGCAAAAGCATGGTAGCCCACATTGCTATGGGACGTATTGGAGAAGTCTACAAGCAGGAGCTGAAGGACACTATCTACCAGATATGTGGGCACCGAGATGAGCAATGGGAGATGATCAGCACCAGGAAGGACAGGTCCATTGCACCTTTGATCCAGGAGTTAGACCAGCACATTCGACGCCAGGAGAACCAGATGTGCGCAAACATGATACATTTGAAGAAGGCTATGACCAGGAACATGGAGCTAGATGAGGAACTCAAGTCTACACGCGACGGATACGAGGAGGAAATCGCCATACTATTGGAGAAGAATGACGACCTGATAAAGAAGATCAGAGTGTTCATGGGAGATCCCGCGCCAGGAGGAGAAGACGACGATTCCACTTGTCCGGAGAACTACATCATCATCGACGACACTGACTCCGACCCCGACAATAGTGATGATGATTATGAAGACGAAGCTGGAGCAGATATCATGGAGTCTTCCACCGATCAAAATTTCTAGTAGACCACCATATGATCAAGTAGTATTCCCCCATGTATATAGTATAGTCTGAACACTGTAAGGATAGTTAGATCGATTGTATGCCCTTGCTTGATTGATTGAGTGATATGATATGATTGTGTTTGTCTCATGTGCATATGGGTAGTGATTTCTCACTAGACCTGATTCTATTCTAATCAATTCCCTCTAAACCCATCAGATGCCTCTGAGATGTGATACCGGATTTGTCTTCCCACCGGAGCTCACTCAGTTGATCCAGCAGCAGAATGCCTTGATGCAGTTGTTAGTTCAAAACCAAGGCAACAACAACAACAACCCGCCACCACCACCTCCAGTTGACAACTTAGCCCGTTTTCTGAGGTTGCAGCCACCGGTGTTTTCCAGTAGCACCGAGCCGATAGTTGCGGATGACTGGCTACGCAGGATTGGAAGGGAGTTGACCACTGCAGATTGCACAGATGCTGAGAAGGTGCGTTTTGCCGCACATCAATTGGATGGACCAGCAGCCTCATGGTGGGAGAATTACACAACCACTTTCCCTATAGCCAATGTCACTTGGGAGCAGTTTCAACAAGCTTTCCGCACAGCCCATGTCTCAACTGGAGCTATGAGCATGAAGAAGCGTGAGTTTCGCAACTTACGCCAGGGGAACCGTCCTGTAGCCCAGTACATGGATGAGTTTAGCAAGTTATCTCGCTATGCCCTGATGATGTGGCCACAGATGCCGCGAAGCAGGAGAAGTTTATGGAAGGGCTGAACGATGAGATGAGTATGCAGTTAATGGTGGCAACATTCAACAACTACCAGGAGTTGGTAGATAAGGCTCTTATGATTGAAGGGAAGCAGCAGCAGATAGAGAGCCGCAAGAGGAAGTATGGACAAGGGAAGTACAATTCAGGAGCATCGCAGAAGCCTCGTTTTACCCCGAACTCTGGAGGATTTACCCATAACCATGGGGGCGACACCCACAATGGAGGAAGTTCTCATAACCACAATGGCCCAAAGAATGGGAATGGGAATGGGAATGGAGCAAGCACCAATCAGAACCGCTCTAACCCAGCCACACCCGCCAAGAAGGACCAAAGTCACGTTATGTGTTTCAAGTGCGGGAAGACTAGGCATTACTCTAATGATTGTCCAGAGTTGAAGAATGGAAATGGAAATGGAAGCTCTGGGAAGAAGCCCAACCCTTTCAATAGGGGGCAAGTGAACCACGTAAACGTGGAGAAAGTTGAAGAGCAGCCAGATGCAGTTATTGGTAAGTTTTTGGTTAAGTCATTTACCGCTCTCGTTCTTTTTGATACTGGTGCATCGCATTCATACATTTCAAGGGGATTTGTGGACAAGTTTAAGTTACCCACCGTAGCTCTTAGGACACCCTTGTTAGTGAGCTCACCCGGTGCAGAGTATATTTCCAGCCGATGGTGCGACCGGATACCCTTAACCATTGGCAACCATGTTTTCCCCTCAGACCTCATAATTTTGGAATCACAAGGATTGGATGTGATACTAGGAATGGATTGGCTATCGAAGTAAGGAGGAAGCATAGATTGCGCTAGCAAGTCAATTCTGCTCACTACCCCGGAGGGAAAAAGGATTAAGTATGTATCTAGGCATGCGCCTAGGAGGACTGAAGTAAATTCTCCCACGGGAGTTGTTCAGGAGGAAGTGCCTTTAGTAAAGGATTACCCAAATGTATTTCCAGAGGAGTTACCAGGTATGCCGCCAGATTGAGACATCGAGTTTTTAATAGAGCTGTTGCCAGGCACCGGACCGATATCGAAGAGACCATACCGGATGCCCGCAAATGATCTGGAGGAGATTAAGAAGCAGATTAAGGAGTTATTGGAGAAAGGTTACATTCGACGAAGTTCATCACCATGGGGAGCCCCAGTGCTCTTGGTTGAGAAGAAGGATGGATCATTGAGAATGGTTGAAGATTATCGTGCGCTGAATGAAGTGACGATCAAGAACAAGTACCCGCTGCCAATGATCAATGATCTGTTTGACCAGCTCCAAGGAGCTAAAGTGTTTTCAAAGATCGATTTGCAATCAGGATATCACCAGCTGAAGATTCGAGAAAAGGATATACCTAAGACAACTTTTACCACGAGGTATGGGTTATATGAGTATACAGTTATGTCATTCGGATTGACTAATGCCCCTGCCTATTTCATGAGTATGATGAACAAGGTGTTCATGGAGTTCTTGGATAAGTTTGTCGTGGTGTTTATTGATGATATTTTGGTATACTCAAAGAATGAAGAGGAACACAAGGAGCATTTGCGTTTAGTTCTCGAGAAGCTCAGGGAACATCAGTTGTATGCCAAGTTCAGCAAATGCGAGTTTTGGTTGAAGGAAGTTGGATTCCTTGGACATGTTATATCAGGAGAGGGTATAGCAGTGGATCCTACCAAGGTTCAGTCTATCACGTAGTGGTTGGCACCCACTTCAGTTGGAGAGATCTGCAGTTTTCTGGGACTCGCGGGATACTACCGGAGATTTATTGAGAATTTTTCCAAGATTGTAAAGCCTATGACGGCGTTGTTGAAGAAAGATACTAAGTTCCATTGGATGAAAGAATGCGAAGCAATTTTCCAGGAGTTGAAGAAATGTTCGACTACAACGCTAGTGCTAATCCTGTCGGATATACGCAAGGATTTCCAAGTGTATTGCGACGCCTCACGCTTAGGACTTGGAGGAGTACTTATGCAAGACGGAAGAGTTGTTTCATATGCCTCACGACAACTTCGACCGCATGAGTTAAATTATGCCACACATGATTTGGAGTTAGCAGCCGTAGTGCATGCCCTTAAGACCTGGAGACATTTTCTTATTGGAAACCGTTGTGATGTGTACACGGATCATCAGAGTTTGAAGTACATTTTCACACAGAAGGAGCTGAACCTCAGGCAGAGGAGATGGTTGGAGCTTATAAAGGATTATGATATGAAGTTGCACTATCATCCAGGAAAGGCCAATGTCGTAGCTGACGCTCTAAGCCAGAAGGGTTATGTCAATACCCTCATAAGAGGGGAATGCCTAAGGAGTTAGCGGAGGATCTAAGGGAGATACGTTTGGAGATAGTTCCTACATGTTTTGTTGCAGCATTAGAGGTTTAATCAAGATTATCGGGAAAGATTCGTGAAGCTCAGAAGGATGACAAGGGGATTGCTGAAATAAAGGAGAAAATGAGCAAAGGAAAAGCCAAAGGTTTTCGTGAGGATGGGCACGATACCTTGTGGTTTGAGGACCGCATTTATGTGCCCAATAATACAAAGATCAGGAAGTTGATACTTCAAGAAGCTCATGACTCGCCATACTCGATACACCCCGGAAACACCAAGATATATTTGGATTTGAAGGAGCGTTTCTGGTGGACTGGAATGAAGAAGGATATTGCCGAGTATGTAGCCGTATGTGATGTATGTCAGAGAGTGAAGGCAGAACATCAGAAGCCAGCAGGATTACTGCAGCCTATGCCGATACCCGAATGGAAGTGGGATAAGCTTGGCATGGATTTTATAACCGGATTATCCAGGACCCGATCGGGATATGATTATATCTAGGTAGTAGTGGATCGCTTGACCAAGGTAGCTCACTTTATCCCAGTGAAAACCACCTATACCAGTGCTAAGTTGGCCAAGATATACATGACCAGGATCGTATGTCTGCACGGAGTTCCGAGGACCATCGTATCAGATAGAGGAACACAGTTTACTTCAAAGTTTTGGCATCAGTTGCACCAGACTTTGGGTACCAGGCTAGAGTTCGGTACAGCTTTTCATCCACAGACAGATGGACAGACTGAGAGAGTCAATCAGATTCTGGAGGACATGTTGAGAGCTTGTGCGCTAGACTATGGGTCTAGTTGGGATGATAATTTGCCATACGCGGAGTTCTCGTACAACAACAGCTACCAGGCCAGTTTGAAGATGGCACCATTTGAAGCCCTGTATGGAAGAAGATGCCGAACCCCGTTGATGTGGGATCAAGTTGGAGACCGTCAGTTGTTTGGACCGGATTTGATTAAAGAGTCAGAAGAGAAGGTTAAGCTGATTTGAGATAGACTGAAGGTAGCTTAGTCTAGCAAGAAGAGTTATGCCGATTCAAAACGCAACGAGGTAGCCTATGAAATTGGAGACAGAGCATATCTTCGTGTGTCACCTATGCGAGGAGTTAAGCGTTTCGGAGTTAAGGGAAAGTTAGCCCCAAGATTTGTAGGACCATACCGAGTTTTGGAACGTATGGGAGAGGTTGCCTACAAGTTGGAGTTACCCGAAGGACTGTCGGGAGTTCATGATGTGTTTCACGTTTCCCAGTTGAAGAAGTGCCATGCAGAGATGGTGGATATTCCTCTAAGAGATACAGTGCCACTGGAAGCAATTCAGTTAGATAGTGATTTGACATATGAGGACAAACCAGTCAAGATTCTCGAATTTGCCAGCCGAGATACTCGCAGCAAGGTTATCAAGTTTTGCAAAGTTCAGTGGAGCCACCATACCGAGGATGAAGCCACCTAGGAAAGAGAGGATGATCTACGGAAAGACCACCCACACCTATTTTCTAGCCAACCCGAATCTCGACGACGAGATTCATCTTAAGGGGGTAGGTTTGTAACTTTTAATTTGGAATGTTATACACAGGTCATTCATGCATATCATATTTTATTGCATTTTGTTTCGCGATCCTCGAAATTCTAAGCAACTCAAGGACCCTCGGATTGACTTGGGGATATACCTTCTCAATATTTTTGAAACAACTGTGTAGTGAAATAAAATATATTCCTTTGCAGTAGGGAAAAATTGGCTTTTCGCAAAATCATGATAACCATAGAGCTTTTCCACCAGCCAAATATGCATGTAGTGATAGCTATTATTCATCATTATCCTATGGTGTGAATTTGCCATTACATTCATTGTACTAACCCTTTGTGGCTGCAACGTCTCATGTTGCAGGAATCTTACGACAAGTAAGTGATACGTTAGGGTTATGATTTCTACACTCAACTTTGTCGTTGGTGTTGATGGGAATCCACAACCTTGTTGTTACTTCCGCTATTTGGATTGAGGTAATAGTATTTACGTTACTTTATACATGTGATTTACGTCTGTTATAAATCCTCGGGTACTGTGTGTGTCAGCATACCGATCCAGGGATGACAGTTAAGCACAGAGACTTGACCGTCTGAGGTCGGGTCGCTACACGGAAGGACTGCGGAAGTCCCTGGAGCATTCAGATGCATACTTTCTAGTGCAATAGCAAGCGTTGGAGGATTTTAGCACCAAACAGGACAAAGCTAATAAGCTTGCTAAGCTTATTGCTAGCATGGTGGATACCACATTTCTTGAGCTCTTCTGAAGTTGTTTCAGTATGCTATTGTTTTGCTGGTGCGTTTATTTGCACTGGTGGCCAATTTTGACGGCCAGTGTATGTAATATGCTTCTTTGTTCCCTATATTTGCACTGGTGGCGAACTTTGATTCCCAGTGGATGTAATATGTGTAATAGCGGTAATAGGCTAGCATTAATTGCTTGCTTATTTATTTCCTTATTGTCTTGTTTAGTTGTTTGCTTGTAGTCACTGCAGTTCTTTTTCTGTGTTTTTCTAGTGGCCACAATAACCTATTTTTGGAAACTAGGCCAAAATAATCATGGCAACACACGGACTGTTGTAACCATGGGCCTCCTGCGGGCCGTATGATCCATGGGCTTCTACGGGCCGTAGGATCCATTGGCCTTCTATACGGGCCATAGGATCCATGGGCCTTCTACGGGCCGTATGATCCATGGGCCTTTTACGGGCCGTAGGATCCATGGGCCTTCTACGGGGCGTATCGTCATTTCGCCAATCATGGGCCATACTATTCGTGGACAATAACGGGCCGTTAGTAGGCCGTATTTGATAACTCTATGAAAACAGCCCAACGGGTTTTTTTGACATGAAAACGGCCCACGTATTGACGGGCCACAAACGGGCCGACTGTAACCATAGGTTGAATTTGGCCCACAAGCAGAAAATGACAGTAACAGGCCGTAAGTAACCAAATGCTGGAAATGAGCCCAAGAATAAATGGGCACTGAGAAGGCCGAAAGATAACATGGGCTGGAAACGGCCCAACGGAATAATGGGTCGTTAATGGGTATAAAGTGATACACTGTTCATTACGGGGCAGTTTTACCACGGGCCGTTAAGGGGCCGAGGGTTACTAAGGGCCTCATATGGGCCGAAAGACGTCATGGGCCATACACGGGCCGGAAGTTAAAATGGGCTAGAATTATATTGGACGGCCCAGATGACGCTACTGGGCGTAATTCGGATAGGCCGTAAACGGGCCCTGCGATAGCGGGCTGTAAATGGGCTATATGCGAACAGGTCGTTAACAGGCTTGCCGTGGGCTGGCCTGCCACCTTTTGACCAAGTCAAATGGGCCGGCCTTTTCACAGGAATGGGCCTCTGTTGGGCCGTGCCACATGTCGATGTATCATAGGTGCTTTGGGTCCAATGAGTGGATGCCATCTGTCCCAACGGTGAGCCGACACGTGTTTCCTCCAGCCAATGATGATTTTACACATGGCAAATCCCCATTGGTTGGGGCTGTTAACGGGTTATCGGATCCAAAACCGGACCCGATAGCTTAACGGTGTTCTGTTACGGTGGATGACACGTGTCGGTCACCCATGACGAAAGCACTTCTGTGACACGCGATTTATCGTCATGGAAGTGGACACTTCCGTGATGATAATTTTGGTAATGTCATGGAACACTTCTACGACAGCACAGGTATGACTATCTTGATTCTGTCATAAATTCGTCATGGATGTACATGCATGACAGAAAACGTGACCTACTGTGACAAACACGTATCATCACGGAAGTGTATTTTTTTTGTAGTGCGAGTAGTTTGATAACAAGATAATTTGTAACGAGCAACTAAAGGTAATGGTAAATAATATGCAGCAAGGTATCCCAATCCTGTTGTGGCAAAGGACAGGCCAAAACAGTCTATTATGATAAGCAAAGCGTTCTTGAGGGTACACGAGAATTTCATCTAGCTAGTCACTTTCATCATGTTGGTTTGATTCTTGTTCGCTTCTTTGATAATTTGATATGTGGGTGGACCGGTGCTTAGGTCTGTTCTTACTTGAACAAACCTCCTACTTATGATTAACCCCCTCGCAAGCATCCGCAACTATGAGAAAAGTATTAAGATAAAATCTAACCATAGCATTAAACTTTTTGATCCAAATCGGTCCCTTACGAAGTAGCACACAAACTAGGGTTTAAGCTTTTGTCACTCTAGCAACCCATCTTCAAATAACTACTGCACAAAGCATTCCCTTAATCCCAAATATGGTGAAGTGTCATGTAGTCGACGTTCACATGACACCACTAAGGGAATCACAACATACATATCATCAAAATATCGAACACATATCAAGTTCACATGATTACTTGCAACAAGATTTCTCCCGTGACCTCGAGAACAAAAGTAACTACTCACAAATGATAATCATGCTCAAGATCACAGGGGTATTAAATAGCATAATGGATCTGAACATATAATCTTCCACCAAATAAACCATATAGTAATCAACTACAATATGTAATCAACACTACTAGTCATCCACAAGTACCAATCTAAGGTTCCGGTACAAAGATTGAACACAACAGATGAACTAGGGTTTGAGGGGAGATGGTGTTGTTGAATATGTTGATGGAGATTGCCCTCCCCAAGATGGGAGAGTTGTTGGTGGTGATGATGACGATGATTTCCCCCTCCGGAAGGGAAGTTCCCCCGGCGGAATCGCCCCGCCGTAGGGCAAAAGTGCTCCTGCCCAAGTTCCTCCTCGAGACGGCTGCGCTTCATCCCGAAAGTCCTCTCCTTATTTTTTTTTCTAGCTCAAAATGACTTATATACCATAAGAGGGGCACCGGAGGTGGGCCGAGGAGGGACAACCCACCAGGGCGCGCCTAGGCTCCCTGGCACGCCCAGGTGGGTTGTGCCCACCTGGTGGGCCCCCTCTGTTAGTTATTTGCTCCAATATTCCTCATGTCTTCCAAAATAATTCTCCATCAATTTTGAGCCCATTTGGAGATGTGAAGAATAGGTAACTCTGCGTAGCTTTTCTAGGTCCAGAATTCCAGCTGCTGGTATTCTCCCTCTTTGTGTGAGCCTTGCATATTATGAGAGAAAAGGCATTAGAAATACTCCAAAAGGCATTATTATGCATAAAACACAGTAAATAACAGTAGGTAAACATGATGCAAAATGGACGTATCAACTCCCGCAAGCGTAGACCTCGCTTGTCCTCAAGCGAAAAACCGATATCGAAAAACATGTCCACATGCTTAGAGAGAGAGGTGTCGAGAAAAACAAAATACAAACATAGAAGCATCATGTATATTATTATAACAGCAACATACTTTATTACAGAACTTTTAATATAAAACTTTATCAAGAAACTTTTATCATATAACTTCTCATGAACAAGTAACGATTCATCACAACATCGAAGTATAAAGCATAAACTCTATTGAAAACCAACAAACTATGTTCTCAGTCAACTTTGCAACTACAATTCATCATCTTTTCTGGAAGGGTCACATACCAGAGCCTTTTGGCAAGTCCACATACTCAACCATCATATATTCTTCTATGATTGCTAACACTCACCGCATACCCATGAGCAAAAAGTTTCAACCAGACACATAGGAAGATAGGGGCTTATAGTTTCGCCTCCCAGCGTATTCACCTCAAGGGTGATGTCAACAATAATAACTTATGCCCACCCATATTCAACTAGATATATGTGCCTAGATCTTTCCTCACCACGTGATGCTTGCAAAAGAGAAAATAAAAAAGGAATAGGGAGGAATACTTTGACTCTTGCATAAAAGTGAATACATACAAGTAAAATATAGGCCCTTTGCAGAGGGAAGCAGAGGTGGCCATGCACTTTTTGGTTGTATGCTCAATCTCTTAGTGCAAAAGAACATCACGTTATATTGCCCCTTGTGATAGCAACCTTTATTATGCAGTCTGTCGCTTTTATTATTTTGCCATCACAAGTTCGTAAACGCTCAATTTTCTCTTACAATAAATGATCTAACACATTAAGAAGCTGTTTTTATTGCCTTATTACACCGATGAGAACTTACTTGAAGGATTTTACTCAATCCATAGGTAGGTATGGTGGACTCTCAAAGCAAGATTTGGGTTTAAGAGTTTTTTTGATGCACAAGTAGTATTTCTACTTAGTGCGGAATTTTTGGCTAGCAAAGATAGGGGCAAGCACCACATGTTAAAGGATCTATGACAATATACCTTCTATGTGAATATGAACAAACATAAATCATTACGTTGTCTTCCTTGTCCAACGTCAACAATTTTGGCATATAATATTTTGATGAGGGCTCACAATCATAAACAATATCCAAGATAGTGTATTTGCATGTGAATCCTCTCTTCCCTTATTAATTCTTTCATGAATTGCATCATTGACCAATGATATGTTTGTCAATCTCCAATAAATTTTACTACTTATACTCTTCCTTATGTGATGTCATTACTTACCATAAGATTAGCATATGATATTTTTCATTTATTTTCCTTTCTTTTTATTGGAAAATGAAAGTAAATAAAGCAAAACTCAAACTAAACTTTATTATATATCTCGCACACGATTACAAGGATAGAAAGATCACTAAGCAAACACACGAAAAAGATTGAACTAAAATCTTTTATTCAACTAAATCAAAAGATAACTAAAGATTGAATTAAGATAAATAAAGGCAAAAGATAGTGGTGGTGATACGATACCGGGGCACCTCCCCCAAGCTCCGCACAAGCCAAGGGGAGTGCCCATACCATGACCTCAAGTCTCCTTTGGTGGTTAAGAAGATGGAGGTGGTGTGATGAGGTAGTAGCGGTCTTGTCCTTCTCTTTCTCCAACTTGCATCTAAGGGTGAAATTATCCATCCTCAACTCATCATTCTCTATCTCAAGATTTATTATCCTTTTGCATAATGCCTCTTTGCTTTCTTGCTTGAAGCAAGGAGGGACTGGTTCATCTTCATTTCCTCATCGGTGTACCATGTATAGGGATAGGTATCCTTGAAGATATTTATATCCAAAGGCCGATAAGAAACTGGGCAATTCTCCTCAGAATATTGAGACAACATATTCTCAGATCTGTCAGAACACAGCAAGAAAGAAGAATGAGAGATTTCTCCGCGATACGGTGTTAATGGGTTTGGGGGTATATACAGATTTTTTTATCTTGGAAAACAAGCAAACGGGAGAAAAATGGAGTCCGGAAGGTACCCGAGGTGGGCACAACCCACCTGGGCGCGCCTGGCTTGGCGCACCCTGGTGTCTTGTGCCCACCAGGGTTGCCTTCCTGGTTGTTTCTTATTTTCTTAATTTTTGCAATATTCCAAAGCAGACAAAAAATATTTTTGCGGATTTTTCTGAGCCCGTTTACTTACCGTATCACGTACCTCCTCTTTTTCACGATTCTGGAGTGTTTCAGAAGGTTTCTTTTATGTGTTCTTCCGGTGTCATAGGCTAGATAATATTTGTTTCAACATTAATGCGCGTACCTGAGATATAATGTTTTATTCTTTCCCCATTGACAACCTTCGGGTTAGTACCTTTGGCATTATTTATTTTGATAGCTCCAGAATGATAAACTTCTTCGATAACATAAGGTCCTTCCCATTGGGAGAGAAGTTTTCCTACAAAGAATCTGAAATGAGAGTTGTACAAAATAACATATTCTCCAACTTTAAACTCGTGCTTTTGGATTCTTTTTTCATGCCACCTTTTAACTTTTTCTTTAAATAATTTGCAATTTTCATAAGCTTGGGTCCTCCATTCATTTAATGAGCTAATATCAAACAACCTGTTTTCATCGGCAAGTTTTAAATCATAGTTCAGTTTTTTAATTGCCCAATATACTTTATGTTCTAACTCAAGAGGCAAATGACAAGCTTTTCCATAAACCATTTTATAGGAGACATACCCATAGGATTTTTATAAGCTGTTCCGTAAGCCCAAAATGTATCATCCAATTTCTTAGACCAATTCTTTCGGGACCTATTAACGGTTTTTTGTAAAATTAATTTTATTTCTCTATTGCTAATTTCAACTAGACCACTAGACTAAGGATGATAGGGTGAAGCAATTCTATGGTTGACATCATACTTAGCAAGCATTTTACGGAAAGCACCATGAAGAAAGTGTGAACCACCATCAGTCATTAAATATCTAGGGACTCCAAACCTTGGGAAAATAACTTCCTTAAGCATTTTAATAGAGGTGTTGTGATCATCACTACTAGTTGGAATAGCATCTACCCACTTAGTAACATAATCACCAACAACCAAAATATGAGTATACCCATTAGAGGAAGGAAAAGGTCCCATGTAATCAATACCCCAAACATCAAATGGTTCTACAGCAAGTGAATAATTCATAGACATTTCTTGACCCTTACCGATATTACCAATTCTTTGACATTCATCACAACATAAAACAAACTTACCGGAATCCTTTGAAGAGAGTAGGCCAATAAAACCCATATTGCAATACCTTGTGAGTAGTTCTATCTCCCGCATGATGCCCTCCATAAGCTTCAGAATGACATTTCCATAGGATTTGTCCCTTTAATATCTCTAGGACATGGCATTTTCTGAATTGCATCAACTTTAGCTTTATCCACCTCAATACCTCATTCAGAAATTTTATGTCCCAAGAAGATACCTTCATTAACCATAAAGTGGCACTTCTCCCAATTCAAGACAAGATTAGTTTGCTCACATCTCTGCAAAACTCGATCAAGGTTGCTCAAGCAATCATCAAAAGAAGTTCCGTAAACGGAAAAATCATCCATGAAAACCTCAACAATATTTTCACAAAAGTAAGAGAATATAGCAGTCATACATCTTTGAAAGGTAGCAGGTGCATTGCATAAACGAAAAGGCATACGTCAATAAGCATAAGTTCCAAAAGGGCAAGTAAAGGTGGTTTTCTCTTGATCAGGTTGTGAGACAGGTATTTGAGAAAAACCAGAATATCCATCAAGAAAGCAAAAGTGTGTGTACTTTGATAATCTTTCTAACATTTGATAAATAGAAGCCAAAGGGTAATCATCTTTTCTAGTTGCTTTATTTAATTTTCTAAAATCAATTACCATTCTATAGCTAGTGGCAATTCTTTGTGGAATAAGTTCATTTTTATCGTTAGGAACAACAGTAATACCTCCCTTATTAGGGACACAGTGAACGGGACTTACCCATCTACTATAAGCTATGGGATAGATTATACCTGCTTCACGAAGCTTTAATTTTTAGTTCTTACCACTTCTTTCATTTTAGGATTCAACCGTCGTTGGTGATCAACAACAGGTTTAGCATCAGGTTCCATATTAATCTTGTGCTGACATAGAGTGGGACTAATGCCCTTAAGATCATCAAGAGTATATCCAATAGCAGCTCGGTGCTTCTTCAGAATTTTCAATAATCATTCTTCTTCATGTTCTGAAAGGTTAGCACTAATAATAACAGGATATATCTTATTCTCATCAAGATAAGCACATTTCAAGGTGTCCGGCAATTGTTTTAATTCAAACAAAGGATCACCCTTAGGTGGAGGAGGACCTCCCAGAGTTTCAATAGGAAAATTGTGTTTAAGCAGAGGTCGTTGTTCATAGAATATTTTATCTATTTAATTTTTTGCATGCATATGCATATCATTTTCATGGTCTAGCAAATATTGTTCTAGTGGATCAGTAGGAGGCACGGCAATAGAAGCAAGAGCAATTATTTCATCTTTACTAGGTAATTCTTTCTTATGAGGTTGTCTATTAAACTTGAAGAAATTAAATTCATGAGACTCATCACCAAAACTAACACCGACGGTTTGTTTTTTACAATCTATTTTAGCATTAATGGTGTTCAAGAAAGGTCTACCAAAGATAATAGGACAAAAGTCATCTTGTGGGGAACCAAGAACAAGAAAATCAGTAGGATATTTTATTTTCCCACACAAGACTTCAACATTTCTAACAATCCCAAGTGGTGTGATGGTGTCTCTATTAGCAAGTTTAATAGTAACATACATGTCTTCTATTTCAGCGGGTGCTATATCATTCATAATTTCTTGGTATAAGGTAAATGGAATAAGACTCACGCTAGCACCTAAGTCACATAAACCGTGATAACAGTGATCTCCTATTATGACTGAGACAACAGGCATGCCAACAACGGGTCTATGTTTATCTTTTTCATCGGGTTTAACAATTCTAGCAGCTTCATCGCAGACGTAAATAACATGCCCATCTATATTTTGTACCAAGAGATCATTAACCATAGCAACATTAGGTTCTACTTTCATTCGTTCAACAGGTTTAGGTGCTCTAATATTACTTTTATTGACCACGGTTGAAACCTTAGCATGTTCTTTTATCCTAATAGGGAAAGGTGGTTTTTCAATATAAGCAGGGGGACAACTGGGTCAGCATTGTAAATAATAGTTTCATCTTTAGCTATGACTGGTTCTTTAATTTCTTATTTAATAGGTGGATGATATTTAAACCACCTCTCCTTAGGGAGATCAACTTGAGTAGCAATAGATTCACAAAAATAGGCTACTATCTTAGAGTCAAGTCCATATTTAGTGCTAAACTTGTGAAAAGCATCGGCATTCATAAAAGATTTAACACAATCAAACTTAAGCTTAATACCTGAATCCTTACCTTCGTCGAGTTCCCAATCTTCAGAGTTGAATTTAATTCTTTCCAAAAGATCCCACTTCAATTCAATAGTCTTCTTCATAAAAGAACCAGTACAAGAAGTATCGAGCATGGATTGATCATCACGAGAAAGCCAAGCATAAAAAATCTGAATAATAATTTCTCTTGAAAGCTCATGATTGGGGCATGAATATAACATTGACTTAAGCCTCCCCCAAGCTGGAGCAATACTTCCTCCTTCACGGGGCCAACAATTATATATATAATTCCGATCACGATGAACTAGATGCATAGGATAATTTTTTAGTGAAAGTCCAATTTCAATTCCAATATCCAATATCATCGCAAAGCCTATACCATGCCAATGTTTTCCCCTTCAAAGATAAAGGGAAAACCTTCTTCTTGGCTTCATCTCGGGGAAACCTGCAAGCTTAAATAATCCACAAATTTCATCTACATATATTAAGTGCATATTAGGATGTTCGGTTCCATCTCCTGCATAAGGATTAGCTAGCAGTTGTTCTATCATAACCGAAGGAATTTCATAACCAATATTTTCAGTAGGTGCAGTAGGTTGAGGGGCAACTAATTGTGGTTCCGGTCAAGGTGAAGAAACCCGGAACAAACCCCTCAAAGGATTGTTTCTAGAGTAACAAGTGACAATAAATTTCAGCACTTTGTAATTATTTTTCCTTACCAATTTCCACTTACCAAGAGCGCTTTACTCCCTGGCGATGATGCAAGAAAAGAGCCTTGATAACCCATAAGTATAGGGGATCAATCGTAGTCCTTTTGATAAGTAAGAGTGTCGAACCAAACGAGGAGTAGAAGGAAATGACAATTGGTTTTCAGCAAGGTATTCTCTACAAGCACTGAAATTATAAGTAACGAGTAGTTTGATAACAAGATAATTTGTAAAGAGCAAGTAACGGTAACGGTAAATAATATGAAGCAAGATATCCCAATCCTCTTGTGGCAAAGGACAGGCCAAAATGGTCTCTTATGATAAGCAAAGCGTTCTTGAGGGTACATGGGAATTTCATCTAGTTACTTTCATCATGTTAGTTTGATTCGTGTTCGCTACTTTGATAATTTTATATGTGGGTGGACCGGTGTTTAGGTTTGTTCTTACTTGAACAAACCTCCTACTTATGATTAATCCCCTCGCAAGCATCCGCAACTACCAGAAAAAATATTAAGATAAAATCTAACCATAGCATTAAACTTTTTGATCCAAATCGGTCCCTTACGAAGTAGCGCATAAACTAGGGTTTAAGCTTCTGTCACTCTAGCAACCCATCATCTAATAACTACTCCACAATGCATTCCCTTAGGCCCAAATATGGTGAAGTGTTATTTTGTCGACGTTCACATGACACCACTAAGGGAATCACAACATACATATCATCAAAATATCAAACACATATCAAGTTCCCGTCATTACTTGCAACAAGATTTCTCCCGTGACCTCAAGAACAAAAGTAACTACTCAAAAATGATAATCATGCTCAAGATAAGAGGGGTATTAAATAGCATAATGGACCTGAACATATAATCTTCCACCAAATAAACCATATACTAATCAACTACAATATGCAATCAACACTACTAGTCACCCACAAGTACCAATCTAAGGTTCCGCTACAAAGATTGAACACAAGAGATGAACTAGGGTTTGAGGGGAGATGGTGTTGTTGAAGATATTGATGGAGATTGCCCTCCCCAAGATGGGAGAGTTGTTGGTGATGATGATGACGATTATTTCCCCCTCCGGGAGCGAAGTTCCCCCAGCGGAATCGCTCCGCCGGAGGGCAAAAGTGCTCCTGCCCAAGTTCCGCCTCGAGACGGCGGCGCTTCATCCCGAAAATCCTCTCCTTATTTTTTCTAGGTCAAAATGACTTATATACCAGAAGAGGGGCACCGGAGGTGGGCCGAGGAGGGCACAACCCACCAGGGCGCGCCTGGGCTCCCTGGCGCGCCCAGGTGGGTTGTGCCCACCTGGTGGACCCCTATGGTAGTTACTTGCTCCATTATTCCTCATATATTCCAAAACAATTCTCCGTAAATTTTCACCCCATTTGGAGATGTGCACAATAGGTAACTCTTCGTAGCTTTTCCAGGTCCATAATTCTAGCTGCCGGTATTCTCCCTCTTACTGTGAACCTTGCATATTATGAGGGAAAAGGCATTACATTACTCTGAAAGGCATTATTATGCATAAAACATAGTAAATAACAGTAGGTAAACATGATGCAAAATGGACGTATCAACTCCCCCAAGCATAGACCTCACTTGTCCTCAAGCGAAAAACCGATATCGAAAAACATGTCCACATGCCTAGAGAGAGAGGTGTCGATAAAAACAAAATACAAACATGGAAGCATCGTGTATATTTTTATAATAGCAACAAACTTTATTAAAGAACTTTTAATATAAAACTTTGTCATGCAACTTTTATCATATAACTTCTCATGAACAAGTAATGATTCATCACAACATCGAAGTATAAACCATAAACTCTATTGAAAACCAACAAACTATGTTCTTAGTCAACTTTGCAACTACAATTCATCATCTTTTTAGGAAGGGTCACGTATTGGGAGCCTTTTGGCAAGTCCACATACTCAACCATCATATAGTCTTCTATGATTGCTAACACTCACCGCATACCCATGAGGAAAAAGTTTCAACCAGACACATAGGAAGATAGGGGCTTATTGTTTCGCCTCCCAACATATTCATCTCAAGGGTGATGTCAACAATAATAACTTATGCCCACCCATATTCAACTGGATATATGTGCCTAGATCTTTCCTCACCACATGATGCTTGCAAAAGAGAAAATAAAAAAGGAATAGGGAAGAATACTTTGACTCTTCACTGGTGCGCGTCGGTCCTAAACAAATGGTTTAAAACCCATTTCCGCGGCGGCATTTGGAACCGTCGCCAAGTGAGTGTGGGCGATAGGGGGGTCCTTCCCACACGACCCAGAAAACGTCGGGGATAGGGCCCCTACAGTACTCCTACTCATTTCTGCTTGCATTGCCATCGCAGTCGGTATTCTGTGGTGCTACGTTTACGATGCGCGGCCCATCACAAATGGTTCACTATTATAGAACGTGTATGATGCGCGGCCCATCACAAACGGTTCACCGTTAAGAAGATTAGCTAATCGTCGTACGAGTGTCGAACGGGATTACGAAATGTCAGCTGTCGTAACATCGGCGTACACGACAACTATCGCACACGCTATTCTGTGGTGCAACGTTTACGATGCATACTTCATCAGAAACAGTTCATGGTTGTGAATAGTGTACGATAAGGCAACTAACACAAACGTTTAGTTTGCCCGCACCGTTTGTGATATTGTGTGACATCGCACATGCTTTGCAAACGGCAACTGTGTGCATGCTTGCACACGTTTCCTCCCTGTGAACCGTCTCGGGTTATGGTGCATATCGCAAACATTTGTGTTTTACCAACCGTGTGTGCCGGAACAACCTGGAGAGCATAATTTCACCATAATTTAATTGCTGCTCTTCCAAATTGTATGGATTTGGATTTGGATTTGAATGTATGCTATAGCTTTATTCATATCCATCAGGTTCAACAACCAATGCATTATTCGATTCATAGGTACATATGTTCAAGAATTACATGAGAACCAAATAAAGAATGATGAACCATAGTTTTATACTTGTACTATTAAAGATAGTAAAGAACGAGGTGAAATATATTCTTGTTGCTGAACAAGGTGAAGCGGAATGCCCATATTGTGCACTCCTCCATGCAGAAGGCACGCATGACTCTAGTCCAACCCCTTGTGATGGCCGACCGCCCATCCTTCACAGTCTTCATGAAAACATCTGGATAATCATCGTGTTCTGGTAGAAATATTTTAACCTTTGCATGCCCACCAATCATGTAGTTTGAGAGGTAATCTTGAGTAAACTGCTTTGGCAACCACTACAAAGGAATAAGATTTCAGACATTGTCATCTAACACAACTCATTATGGGCAGTAAAAAGAAGGCTGCAGAGTTCTTACTTACCATCCTGAAGTTTGCTGTTGTCTTGGATAAAGTGTAAACCAATAGTTTAATTGCCATCTTTGGACCCATTTTACTAACAATCTTTATCAACTTCCTCACTTGATGCTGGTTCATCGATATCTCTTTGACCCATACGTAGAAAGGGTCAAAACGCGGATCTTTACCAATGACATATGTACCTAAAAGCACCAAGTTAATATTAGAAGCTAAACAGCAATTGCACAATGATGTAGTACAACACTCTTTTATAATATGTCTATATACATCCGTATGTGGTAGTCCATTTGAAATCTCTAAAAAGACAAATATTTAGGAATGGAGGGACTATCTTATAACATCCAATATACTCACATATTAGATGAATTAACATCTTATATTATGGGCCGGAAGGAGTTTAGTTCATTCTTACAAATTATTTGCGGCTGTATCCATGGGTTACAGTTAGTTTGAGCTAGTTCGGGCTCAAATAGCCCTAAAGTATATCTAAACATGAGGGCTAGTTTGAGCTAGTTGCTGAAGGAAATATGCCCTGGAGGCAATAATAAAGTTGTTATTTATATTTCCTTATATCATGATAAATGTTTATTATTCATGCTAGAATTGTATTAACCGGAAACTTAGTACATGTGTGAATACATAGACAAACAGAGTGTCACTAGTATGCCTCTACTTGACTAGCTCGTTGAATCAAAGATGGTTAAGTTTCCTAGCCATAGACATGAGTTGTCATTTGATTGACGGGATCACATCATTAGAGAATGATGTGATTGACTTGACCCATTCCGTTAGCTTAGCACTTGACCGTTTAGTATATTGCTATTGCTTTCTTCATGACTTATACATGTTCCTATGACTATAAGATTATGCAACTCCCGAATACCGGAGGAACACTTTGTGTGCTACCAAACATCACAACGTAACTGGGTGATTATAAAGGTGCTCTACAGGTGTCTCCAATGGTACTTGTTGAGTTGGCATAGATCGAGATTAGGATTTGTCACTCCGATTGTCGGAGAGGTATCTCTGGGCCATCTCGGTAATGCACATCACTATAAGCCTTGCAAGCAATGTGACTAATGAGTTAGTTGCGGGATGATGCATTACGGAACGAGTAAAGAGACTTGCCGGTAACGAGATTGAACTAGGTATTGAGATACCGACGATCGAATCTCGGGCAAGTAACATACCGATGACAAAGGGAACAACGTATTTTGTTATGCGGTTTGACCGATAAAGATCTTCGTAGAATATGTGGGAGCCAATATGAGCATCCAGGTTCCGCTATTGGTTATTGACCGGACACATATCTCGGTCATGTCTATATAGTTCTCGAACCCGTAGGCTCCGCATGCTTAACGTTCGGTGACTATCGGTATTATGAGTTTATGTGTTTTGATGTACCGAAGGTAGTTCGGAATCCCGGATATGATCACGGACATGACGAGGAGTCTCGAAATGGTCGAGACATAAAGATCGATATATTGGAAGCCTATGTTTGGACATCGAAATGGTTCCGGAAGAGTTTGGGCATTTACCGAAGTACCGGGAGGTTACCGGAACCCCCCGGGGAGTATATGGGCCTTATTGGGCCTTAGTGGAATAGAGGAGAGGATGGCCAAGGTGGAGGGCGCGCCCGCTAGCCCAATCCGAATTGGCTGGGGGGCCGGGCCCCCCTTTCCTTCCCTCCCTCTCCCCCTTCCTTCTATCCTACTCCAACAAGGAAAAGGGGGAATCCTACTCCCACCGGGAGTAGGACTCCCCCCTTGGGCGCGCCTAGGAGGCCGGCCCTCTCCCCCTCCTCCACTACTTTATATACGGGGGAGGGGGCACCCCATAGACACACAAGTTGATCATTGATCTCTTAGCCGTGTGCGGTGGCCCCCTCCACCATAATCCACCTCGGTCATATAGTTGCAGTGCTTAGGCGAAGCCCTGCGCCGGTAGCTTCATCATCACCGTCATCACGCCGTCGTGCTGACGAAGCTCTCCCTCAACACTCTGCTGGATCGTGAGTTCGTGGGACGCCACCAAGCCTAACATGTGCAGATCGCGGAGGTGCCGTACTTTCAATACTAGGATCGGACGATCATGAAGACGTACGACTACATCAACCGCGTTGTCATAACGCTTCCGCTTACAGTCTACGAGGGTACGTGGCCAACACTCTCCCCTCTCGTTGCTATGCATCACCATGATCTTGCGTGTGCGTAGGAATTTTTTTGAAATTACTACGTTCCCCAACAGTGGCATCGGAGCCAGGTTTATGCGTAGATGTTATATGCACGAGTAGAACACAAGTGAGTTGTGGGCGATAATAGTCGTACTACTTACCAGCATGTCATACTTTGATTCGGCGGTATTGTTGGATGAAGCGGCCTGGACCGACATTACGCGTACGCTTACGCGAGACTGGTTCTACCGACGTGCTTCGCACACAAGTGGCTGGCGGGTGTCAGTTTCTCCAACTTTAGTTGAATCGAGTGTCGCTATGCCCGGTCCTTGTTGAAGGTTAAAACAACACATACATGACGAAAAATCATTGTGGTTTTGATACGTAGGTAAGAACGGTTCTTGCTCAGCCCGTAGCAGCCACGTAAAACTTGCAACAACAAAGTAGAGGACGTCTAACTTGTTTTTGCAGGGCATGTTGTGATGTGATATGGTCAAGACATGATGCTAAATTTTATTGTATGAGATGATCATGTTTTGTAACGAAGTTATCGGCAACTGGCAGGAGCCATATGGTTGTCGCTTTACTGTATGAAATGCAATCGCCATGTAATTGCTTTACTTTATCACCAAGCAGTAGCGATAGTCGTAGAAGCAATAGTTGGCGAGATGACAACGATGCTACGATGGAAATCAAGGTGTCGCGCCGGTCACGATGGTGATCATGACGGTGCTTTGGAGATGGAGATCAAAGGCACAAGATGATGATGGCCATATCATATCACTTATATTGATTGCATGTGATGTGTATCCTTTATGCATCTTATGTTGCTTAGTTTGACGGTAGCATTATCATATGATCTCTCACAAAATTTCAAGGTACAAGTGTTCTTCCTGAGTATGCACCATTGCGAAAGTTCGTCGTGCCGAGACACCACGTGATGATCGAGTGTGATAAGCTCTACGTTCACATACAATGGGTGCAAGCCAGTTTTGCACACGCAGAATACTCGGGTTAAACTTGACGAGCCTAGCATATGCAGATATGGCCTCGGAACACTCAGACTGAAAGGTCGAGCGTGAATCATATAGTAGATATGATCAACATAGTGATGTTCACCATTGAATACTACTCCATCTCACGTGATGATCGGACATGGTTTAGTTGATATGGATCACGTGATCACTTAGATGATTAGAGGGATATCTATCTAAGTGGGAGTTCTTTAGTAATATGATTAATTGAACATTAATTTATCATGAACTTAGTACCTGATAGTATTTTGCATGTCTATGTTGTTGTAGATAGATGGCCCGTGCTGTTGTGCCATTGAATTTTAATGCGTTCCTAGAGAAAGCTAAGTTGAAAGATGATGGTAGCAACTACACGGACTGGGTCCGTAACTTGAGGATTATCCTCATTGCTGCACAGAAGAATTGTGTCCTGGAAGCACCGCTAGGTGCCAAACCCGCTGCAGGAGCAATGCCAGATGTTATGAACGTCTGGCAGAGCAAAGCTGATGACTACTGGATAGTTCAATGTGTCATGCTTTACGGCTTAGAACCAGGACTTCAAGGACGTATTGAACGTCATGGAGCATATGAGATGTTCCAGGATTTGATGTTAATATTTCAAGCAAAAGCCCGGATTGAGAGATATGAAGTCTCCAATAAGTTCTACAGCTGCAAGATGGAGGATAATAGTTCTGTCAGTGAGCATATACTCAAAATGTCTGGGTATAACAATCACTTGATTCCACTGGGAGTTAATCTTCCTGATGATAGTGTCATTGACAGAATTCTTCAATCACTGCCACCAAGCTACAAGAGCTTCGTGATGAACTATAACATGCAAGGGATGGATAAGACAATTCCCGAGCTCTTCGCAATGCTAAAGGCTGTGGAGGTAGAAATCAAGAAGGAGCATCAAGAGTTGATGGTCAACAAGACCACCAGTTTCAAGAAAAAGGGTAAAGGGAAGAAGGGGAACTTCAAGAAGAACGGCAAGCAAGTTGCTGCTCAAGTGAAGAAGCCCAAGTTTGGACCTAAGCCTGAGACTGAGTGCTTCTACTTCAAAGGGACTGGTCACTGGAAGCGGAACTGCCCCAAGTATTTAGCGGATAAGAAGGATGGCAAGGTGAACAAAGGTATATGTGATATACATGTTATTGATGTGTACCTTACTAATGCTCGCAGTAGCACTTGGGTATTTGATACTGGTTCTGTTGCTAATATTTGCATCTCGAAACAGGGACTACGGATTAAGCGAAGATTGGCTAAGGACGAAGTGACGATGCGCGTGGGAAATGGTTCCAAAGTCGATGTGATCGCGGTCGGCACGCTACCTCTACATCTACATTCGGGATTAGTTTTAGACCTGAATAATTGTTATTTGGTGCCAGCGTTAAGCATGAACATTATATCTTGATCTTGTTTGATATGAGACAGTTATTCATTTAAATCAGAGAATAATGGTTGTTCTATTTATATGAGTAATATCTTTTATGGTCATGCACCCTTGAAGAGTGGTCTATTTTTGTTGAATATCGATAGTAGTGACACACATATTCATAATATTGAAGCCAAAAGATGCAGAGTTGATAATGATAGTGCAACTTATTTGTGGCACTGCCGTTTGGGTCATATTGGTGTAAAGCGCATGAAGAAACTCCATTTTGATGGACTTTTGGAATCACTTGATTATGAATCACTTGGTACTTGCGAACCATGTTTCATGGGCAAGATGACTAAAACTCCGTTCTTCGGAACAATGGAGCGAGCAACAGATTTGTTGGAAATCATACATACTGATGTATGTGGTCCAATGAATGTTGAGGCTCGCGGCGGGTATCGTTATTTTCTCACCTTCACAGATGATTTGAGCAGATATGGGTATATCAACTTAATGAAACATAAGTATGAAACATTTGAAAAGTTCAAAGAATTTCAGAGTGAAGTGGAAAATCATCATAACAAGAAAATAAAATTTCTACGATCTGATCATGGAGGAGAATATCTGAGTTACGAGTTTTGTCATCATTTGAAACAATGCGGAATAGATTCGCAACTCACGCTACCCGAAACACCACAGCGTAATGGTGTGTCCGAACGTCGTAATCGTACTTTACTAGATATGGTGCGATCTATGATGTCTCTTACTGATTTACCGCTATCATTTTGGGGTTATGCTTCAGAGACGGCTGCATTCAATTAAATAGGGCACCATCTAATTCCGTTGAGACGACACCTTATGAACTGTGGTTTGGCAAGAAACCAAAGTTGTCGTTTCTTAAAGTTTGGGGCTGCGATGCTTATGTGAAAAAGCTTCAACCTGATAAGCTCGAACCCAAATCGGAGAAATGTGCCTTCATTGGATACCCAAAGGAGACTGTTGGTTACACCTTCTATCACAGATCCGAAGGCAAGACATTTGTTGCTAAGAATGGATCCTTTCTAGAGAAGGAGTTTCTCTCGAAAGAAGTGAGTGGGAGGAAAGTAGAACTTGATGACGTAACTGTACCTGCACCCTTATTGGAAAGTAGTTCATCACAGAAATTTGTTCCTGTGACTCCTACACCAATTAGTGAGGAAGCTAATGATGATGATCATATAACTTCAGATCAAGTTACTACCGAACCTCGTAGGTCAACCAGAGTAAGATCCGCACCAGAGTGGTATGGTAATACTGTTCTGGAGGTCATGTTACTTAACCATGACGAACCTACGAACTATGAGGAAGCGCTGATGAGCCCATATTCCATGAAATGGCTTGAGGCTATGAAATCTGAGATGGGATCCATGTATGAGAAAAAAATGTGGACTTTAGTTGACTTGCCCGATGATCGGCAAGCCATCGAGAATAAATGTATCTTCAAGAAGAAAACTGACGCTGGCGGTAATGTTATTGTCTACAAAGCTCGACTTGTTGCGAAAGGTTTTTGACAAGTTCAAGGAGTTGACTACGATGAGACCTTCTCACCCGTAGCGATGCTTAAGTCCGTCCGAATAATGTTAGCAATTGCTGCATTTTACGATTATGAAATTTGGCAAATGGATGTAAAGACATCATTCCTGAATGGATTTCTATAAGAAGAGTTGTAGATGATGCAACCTACAGGTGTTATCGATCCAAAGGATGCTAACAAAGTGTGCAAGCTCCAGTGATCCATTTATGGACTGGTGCAAGCATCTCGGAGTTGGAATAAGCGTTTTGATAGTGTGATCAAAGCATATGCTTTTATACAGACTTTTGGAGAAGCATGTATTTACAAGAAAGTGAGTGGGAGGTCTGTAGCATTTCTAATATTATATGTGGATGACATATTGTTGATTGGAAATGATATAGTATTTCTGGATAGCATAAAAGGATACTTGAACAAGAGTTTTTCAATGAAATACCTCGGTGAAGCTACTTATATATTGGGCATTAAGATCTATAGAGATAGATCAAGACGCTTAATTGGACTTTCAGAGAGCACATACCTTGGCAAAGTTTTGAAGAAGTTCAAAATGGATCAAGCAAAGAAAGGGTTCTTGCCTATCTTACAAGGTGTGAAGTTGAGTCAGACTCAACGCCCGACCACTGCAGAAGATAGAGATAAAATGAAAGGTGTTCCCTATGCTTCAGCCATAGGCTCTATCATGTATGCAATGTTGTGTACCAGACCTGATGTGTGCCTTGCTATCAGTTTAGCAGGGAGGTACCAAAGTAATCCAAGAGTGCATCACTGGACAGCGGTCAAGAACATCCTGAAATACCTGAAAAGGACTAAGGATATGTTTCTCGTTTATGGAGGTGACAAAGAGCTCGTCGTAGATGGTTATGTCGATGCAAGCTTTGACAATGATCCGGATGACTCTAATTCACAAACCAGATACGTGTTTATATTGAACGGTGGAGCTATCAGTTGGTGCAGTTCTAAGCAAAGCGTCGTGGCGGGATCTACATGTGAAGCGGAGTACATAGCTGCTTCGGAAGCAGCAAATGAAGGAGTCTAGATGAAGGAGTTCATATCTGATCTAGGTGTCATACCTAGTGCATCGGGTCCAATGAAAATCTTTTGTGACTATACTGGTGCAATTGCCTTGGCAAAGGAATCCAGATTTCACAAGAGAACCAAGCACATCAAGAGACGCTTCAATTCCATCCGCGATCAAGTCAAGGAGGGAGACATAGAGATTTGCAAGATACATACGGATCTGAATGTTGCAGACCCGTTGACTAAGCCTCTCTCACGAGCAAAACATGATCAGCACCAAGACTCCATGGGTGTTAGAATCATTACTGTGTAACCTAGATTATTGACTCTAGTGCAAGTGGGAGACTGAAGGAAATATGCCCTATAGGCAATAATAAAGTTGTTATTTATATTTCCTTATATCATGATAAATGTTTATTATTCATGCTAGAATTGTATTAACCGGAAACTTAGTACATGTGTGAATACATACACAAATAGAGTGTCACTAGTATGCCTCTACTTGACTAGCTCGTTGAATCAAAGATGGTTAAGTTTCCTAGCCATATACATGAGTTGTCATTTGATTAACAGGATCACATCATTAGAGAATGATGTGATTGACTTGACCCATTCCGTTAGCCTAGCACTTGATCGTTTAGTATATTGCTATTGCTTTCTTCATGACTTATACATGTTCCTATGACTATGATATTATGCAACTCCCGAATACCGGAGGAACACTTTGTGCGCTACCAAATGCCACAACGTAACTGGGTGATTATAAAGGTGCTCTACAGGTGTCTCTGATGGTATTTGTTGAGTTGGCATAGATCGAGATTAGGATTTGTCACTCCGATTGTCGGAGAGGTATCTCTGGGCCATCTCGGTAATGCACATCACTATAAGCCTTGCAAGCAATGTGACTAATGAGTTAGTTGCGAGATGATGCATTACGGAACGAGTAAAGAGACTTGCCAGTAACGAGATTGAACTAGGTATTGAGATACCGACGATCGAATCTCGGGCAAGTAACATACCGATGACAAAGAGAACAATGTATTTTGTTATGCGGTTTGACCGATAAAGATCTTCGTGGAATATGTGGGAGCCAATATGAGCATCCAAGTTCTGCTATTGGTTATTGACCGGAGACGTATCTCGGACATGTCTACATAGTTCTTGAACCCGTAGGGTCCGCACGCTTAACGTTCAGTGACGATCGGTATTATGAGTTTATGTGTTTTGATGTACCGAAGGTAGTTCGGAGTCCCGTATATGATCACGAACATGACGAGGAGTCTCGAAATGGTCGAGACATAAAGATCGATATATGGGAAGCCTATGTTTGGACATCGGAATGGTTCCAGAAGAGTTTGGGCATTTACCGGAGTACCGGGAGGTTACCGGAACCCCCCGGGGAGTATATGGGCTTTATTGGTCCTTAGTGGAATAGAGGAGAGGAAGGCCAAGGTGGAGGGCGTGCCCCCCTAGCCCAATCCGAATTGGGTGGGGGGCCGGCCCCCCTTTCCTTCCCTCTCTCTCCCCCTTCCTTTTCTCCTACTCCAACAAGGGAAAGGGGGAATCCTACTCCCACCGGGAGTAGGACTCCCCCCTTGGGTATGCCTAGGAGGCCGGCCCTGTCCCCCTCCTCCACTCCTTTATATACGGGGGAGGGGGGCACCCCATAGACACACAAGTTGATCATTGACCTCTTAGCCGTGTGTGGTGCCCCCTTCCACCATAATCCACCTCAGTCATATCGTTGCAGTGCTTAGGTGAAGCCCTGCGCCGGTAGCTTCATCATCACCATCATCACGCCGTCGTGGTGACGAAGCTCTCCCTCGACACTCTGCTGGATCGTGAGTTCATGGGACGTCACTGAGCCGAACGTGTGTAGATCGCGGAGGTGCCGTACTTTCGGTACTAGGATCGGTTGATCGTGAAGACGTACGACTACATCAACCGCGTTGTCATAACGCTTCCGCTTAGGGTCTACGAGGGTACGTGGACAACACTCTCCCCTCTCGTTGCTATGCATCACCATGATCTTGCGTGTGCGTAGGAAAAGTTTTGAAATTACTACATTCCCCAACAGTTGCATCTATAACCCACCCAAAAAAACTAGTATCCAACCCAAGAGGTGCTAATTGGAGCTAGTTCTCCTAGTGCATTTATTGTCAATCTAACCCTGCCATCCAAACAACTCTTTGGATGGAGTTAGTTTAGGGTTAGTAATGAGCTAGAAACTAACTCTAACCTCTAGCTAAGTTGAGTATCCAAGCAGGGCTGTGTTGTTGCTGTTGCTGCTGCTGCTCTTCTACATATATCTAGACATCATTAGAACATTAATGTAACACTCTTCCTTGTTGCTATGTAGCCTAGGATTGCATATATAGACATTAAGTACAGTGCATGTTGCTATGTAGCCTTAGATATATTACATATGGCCCTAGTTAACCTAAGGAAAAATGGGTTGCAGATATATTCAGTTAAAAGTCCGATTCACCGGTTAGTCCCTTATCAGCCGCCGGCCTATATTGTACCAGCTACGGATATCCTGAACAGTGAGCAGATATAAGCCATGGGATGAAACTAACCTCAATGGAAAACAGCAGTCATTCCAAAAATTGTCCTGTGTAGGTACATCAAGAAGCATGTTAAGCACAACAGGCTAAACATCAACCAAAATTACACATGGCAGACAAAATAATCTCCAAAAGATAGCTTCAGTGTGCAGGTTTAAGCACGCTAGTAAAGCAAAACAAGTGGAAAGGTGTCCTAACTGCAACAGGCCTAACATTTAACAACAAGCAAACATGGTCATTCAAACTGGTATTGTGCCGGTCTAAGTACATTGGTTATGGTTAAATAAAAATGGAAAGGCGTGTTAACTACAAGATGCAGCAACCAAATGTAGTCATTCATAGTGGTATTGTTGAAACTGGTACCGATGAAATTGAACTTCACAGTTCATACTTGCACATATAGAACATCACGTTGTGAATAACTGGAATAAACAAGGCATACTACGAACAACCAAAGATAGCATTTGAAACTGAACATATGCTAACTACAAACAACCGAACAATCAAAAAACTTTAAAAGAGGCATATGCTAGCTATAACAGGCTTAACAGCAAGCAAATATATGCATTCCTATCAGTATGTTTAAAACTGGATTGATGAAATGTACTGCACAGTAAATAATTGCACATATAGAGCATCACATTGTGAACAACTGAAATAAACAAATCATGGGTTTCCTCACTTGTCACAGATGGGCTCGTTCCCGTGGGAAGAGCACGGACCCTGGATGCGCTCCATGTTGTCGTAGATGTGCTCCTTCCCCTTGGAAGAGCACAGCTGTAGGGTGCCCTCCCTGATGTTGCAGACGGGCGCTTTCCCCTTGGAAGAGCAGATGGGCTCTTTCCCCTTGGAAGAGCCGGAGAGGGTGCCCTCCTCATGGTCGCCGTCGATGAGGTCTGACTTGGAAGCTGTGGATCCCAAGCCAGCGTCGCAGAACATGTCCTTCAGAAATGACAAAAGGGGCTCGATGGTGATGTAGAATGGCAAATTGTTGATAGCGAGCCAGAGGAGATCAGCGGTGGGGCCATGGATGAGATCGACGGCGGTTGAACCCGAGGGGTTGGGGGTGGGCCACTTAACTTGTGACACAGCCCACCTCAGGGCGTTGATGTCGATGACATCGATGTCATAGCCAGCGGACAAGACATGCCCACATACTCTAGCCCGCTGCTAGAGTGTCTGCCGCCAGTAATGGTCGTCAGCTTCCTCGGCGATGTCGAGCGAAGAGACTGCTATACACCTCTTTTGGGCCAGTCGCTCCTCGAACTCCATGGGAAGCGTAGCCGGGCTTAGGCTGCGACGATCTGGAGTAGGGGATGGGGATAGGGATCTGTGGAAAGGGGGCGTTTGGCAGGCATCATCTAAGAAACTCAGGGCGGCCTGGGTATGGAGATCGGTGGGTAAGCTGCACAGGCAAACCGGCAGATGTTGACAATGGAGGCCTTGCGGCGGCGGCGGGGACTTTTCTAGGGTTTCGAGCGAGGGAGGGGGTGTGTGTGTGTGCGCGCACGCCCGAGGAGGTTTTGGTGTGTGTGTGTGGAGGGGGCGCAGGGTGTTTGAGGAAATGACGCGGGTACTGAAAATTTTACTATGCGGGAGTCAAACGTGGGAGTGAAATGCCGGGCTATTGAAAATTTTGATGATAGTGCAACACACACGGTCCGGGGATAACAACCGTGTGTTATGAAAAATTAAAACCCTCGAGGCGGGCAGATGTTTTCGATGCAGGCGGGATTGGGAACAAGAAACATCGCACACGGTCCGAAGATAACAACCGTGTGTTATGAAACAGAAAAACCCTCAAAGGGGGTGATATTTTTTAGAGGGCAGCCTCGTGGAGCCCAATGTACTGTGCGGATGTGTGCGTGACAGGTGCACCAGCGTGGCACACGGTTAGTTTGAGTGAACCATGTCTGTTGTGTCATCCGACTTGTCTAATGTTCATAAATTTGGCGAAAAATGACGCGGGAGAGGGTCAGAACACGAACACACTTGCATGTGGACCAAATTTATGTATCAAAAGGGTGGTTTGATTTTCAAATACCAAATGCAACTTCGATGTGGCACATCTCTCGCAAAGCGTACGGTATTGCTTGCCCCCCTCGTGTCGGCACGAAAGGAATCCTAAGCTATGAATGCATGCCCCCTCCCCCTCAACCGAGGTTCAACTAGCAAAGTGCGAAGTAGCTAGCAGCCCCCCTCTTCCCTCATGTCGGCACGAAGGGAATCCTAAGCTATAAATGAATGCATGCCCCCCAACCGAGGTTTACCGTAGTAAAGTGCGAAGTAGCTAGCAACCCCCTCCCTCGTATCGACACGAAGGGAATCCTAAGCTATGAATGCATGCCCCCCAACCGAGGTTCACCTAGCAAAGTGTGAAGTAGAGCTAGCAGCCCCCCCTCCCTCGAGTCGGCGCGAAGGGATTCCTAAGCTATGAATGCATGCCCCCCCCCAACCGAGGTTCACCTAGCAAAGTGCGAAGTAGCTAGCAGCCCCCCCCCCACGTGTCGGCATGAAGGGAATCCTAGCTAAGCTATGAATGCATGCCCTCCCCCCCAACCGAGGTTCACCCTAGCAATGTGCGAAGTAGCTAGCAGCCACCCCTCCCTCGTGTCGGCACGAAGGGAATCCTAAGCTATGAATGCACATGCCCACCCCAACCGAGGTTCACCTAGCAAAGTGTGAAGTAGCTAGCACACCCCCTCCCTCGTGTCGGCAAGAAGGGAATCCTAAGCTATGAATGCATGCCCCCCCAACCGAGGTTCACCCTAGCAAAGTGCGAAGTAGCTAGCAGCCACCCCTCCCTCGTGTCAGCATGAAGGGAATCCTAAGCTATGAATGCACATCCCCCCAACCGAGGTTCACCTAGCAAAGTGCGAAGTAGCTAGCATCCCCCCTCGTGTCGGCATGAAGGGAATCCTAAGCTATGAGCATGCCCCCCTCCCCCCTGAGGGAGTCCTGGATTAAGGGGTCCTCGGGCGTCCGTCCTGTTGGACATGGGCCGGACTGATGGGCTATGAAGATACAAGACCGAAGACTCTCATCTGTGTCCGGATGGGTCTCTCCTTGGCGTGGATGACAAGCTTGGCGTTCGGATATGAAGATTCCTTTCTCTGTAACCGACTTTGTACAACCCTAGTCCCCTTCGGTGTCTATATAAGCCGGAGGGTTTAGTCGATAGGGACAATCATAATCATAGAGGCTAGACTTCTAGGGTTTTAGCCATTATGATCTCGAGGTAGATCAACTCTTGTAATACTCATATTCATCAAGATCAATCAAGCAGGAAGTAGGGTATTACCTCCATAGAGACGGCCCGAACCTGGGTAAACATCGTGTCCCCTGTCTCCTGTTACCATCGACCTTGGAGACACAGTTCGGGACCCCCTACCCGAGATCCGCCGGTTTTGACACCGACATTGGTGCTTTCGTTCTGAGTCCCAATGTGACGTCGAAAACAGGGTTGATGGCTCGCCTTGTTATCAAGGACAGTATCACCTCCGGAGGAGATCTGGCCTCAGGCCAAACCCTCCGGATAGGCGGCTTTACCATGACCGCCTGTTCGGCTGTTAAGCCGACGATGACTTCTTGGGTCATCGAAAATCGCCTTCGTGTTGACTCTGAATACTCCAAATAGATGGACCCGATGGAGTTGTCATCTTTAAATGAACTCCTGGATCGCATTGCCGCCTTGGGGGTCGCTACACACTACGATCGGATTGGGCTTAAACCCGATCAGAGAGAAATCAAATCTCCGCCGATCACCCATCAGATAGCAGTGGTAGACGAGCAAAACAACAACTCTCCCTCTATATTGAGGACGAACTATGTTCAGATTTCTAAGCTCGAAGAGCTGAATACCTGTCCACGGAGCAACACGCCCGGTCCTCCGAACCTAGAATCGGATGGCAGACCTGAAAATCGGTTGATGTCCCAGAGTCCGAACCATTAAGCTCAGAGATTTCTCAAACTCCGGATCCTAAATTGGGCCAGGGTTCAGATTTCCAAGTGGCCCCTTTCAACAGTGGATACCACGCCCTATTGGGGCGAGATGCATTTACACGCTTCCAAGCTATACCTCATTACGGGTACATCAAGGTCAAGATGCCTGGGCCCAACGGTATTATCACTCTTGCCAGTGATCCAGACATAGCACTCCGCGCTGGAAACAAAACCGCATCCCTGGCCCTCGAGGCACTGTCTGAAGCTCTCGCGGCCGAAGAACTAACCGTGCTGCGCTCCACTGTGGATAGGGATGACGTAATCCTGGACAAGCGACCCGAATCCACCTCCTTTAAACCAGCAGACGAAATAGTCAATTTTCAAGTCCACCCGACGGACCCCAAAAAGACAGCATCCATCGGGGCACAACTCGACCCAACGGTTGAGGCCACACTATGAGAGTTCATGCGCGAGAACCGGGACATATTCGCCTGGCACCCTTCCGATATGCCAGGGATCCCACATAGGTTGGCCGAACACAACCTCAACATACTGAAGGGATACAAACCGGTCAAGCAAACACTGCTTTTCCGAACTAAAACGACAAGCCATGGGGGAGGAGCTAGCCAAGATAATCGAGGCCGGATTCATCAGAGAAATAAAACACCCGGACTGGCTAGCAAACTTGGTGATGGTACCAAAGAAGGACAAATCCTGGCGCCTATGCGTCGATTTTAAAGACCTCAACAAGGCCTGCCCTCAGGAAACCTTCCCCCTCCCTCGCATCGATCAGATTATTGATGCTATCGCAGGACACGATTCACTGTGTTTCCTCAACGCATACTCCGGATACCATCAAGTCAAAATGAAGGAGTCCGACCAAGCCTCAATGGCATTCATTACCCCATATGGGCCATTCTGCTTCAACACTATGCCCTTCGGGCTCGAAAACGCCAGGGCTACCTACCAACGAATGATCCAAACATGCCTGGAGAAACAGATCGGCAATACAGTTGAAGCATATGTGGATGACATCGTCATCAAAACTAGGCATGTCGAGTCTTTGATAGACGATCTGCGTCTCACATTTGACAACCTCCGTACATATGACATTAAGCTTAATCCGAAAAAGTGTGTTTTTGGCGTTCCCACTGGAAAACTGCGGGGCTTCATCGTTTCCAGTATAGGAATTGAAGCAAACCCAGCCAAAATCCGAGCTTTGTCACAATTGGCTACGCCAACAGACCTTAAACAGGTCCAAAAACTAGCAGGATGTGTGGCAGCGTTAAGCCGCTTTATCTCCAGACTAGGAGAAAAAGCATTGCCGCTTTATCGCCTTCTCCGACACACCGATCACTTCAAGTGGATGGATGCGGCAACGGCCGGATTGGAAGAGATAAAGGCTCTTTTATCGAGCAACCCAATCATGGCCGTGCCGAACGTCAGCGAACCCATGTTATTATACATCTCGGCAACACACCAGGTGGTGAGCGTGGTGCTCATCGTCGAGCGAGAGGAGGACGGACACAAATTCCCACTTCAAAAACTGGTATACTACGTATCCACTGTCCTCACACCATGCAAATCCCAGTACCCTCATTACGAAAAGATAGCATACGCGGTCTTCATGGCATCCCGGAAGCTACGACACTACTTTCAAGAGTGCTCAATCACGGTGGCTTCCGAAGTACCACTCAATGACTTAATAAACAACCGCGATGCCACGGTTCGGATCGCGAAGTGGGCCATTGAGCTCCTTCCATTTGACATAACATACAAACCGTGTCGAGCCATTAAATCCCAAGTACTGGGCGACTTCGTCGCCGAATGGACAGAGGCCGAACTCCCTAAAGAGTACGACACATATTCCAAATGGGTCATGTACTTCGATGGTTCCAAAATGCTGGCGGGCTTAGGAGAGGGCGTTGTCTTAACATCCCCCACCGGAGACACTGTTTGGTACGTACTCCAAATACTATACACAGACTCCAACAATGCAACCGAATACGAGGTCTTATTGCATGGTCTTCGGATGGTTGTCTCCATGGACATACAACGCCTAGAGGTGCGCGGGGATTCAAACCTCGCAATATCCCAAATAAATGGAGATTTCGACGCCAAAGATCCGAAGATGGCGGCCTATCGTAACGCCGTTCTCAAAATGTCGACTCGATTCGAGGGGCTCGAGTTTCACCATGTGGCTTGAGAAAGTAATCAAGCGGCGGATGTCCTTGCTCGCATCGGCGCCAAGCGAGACCCCGTCCCGCCTAACATATTCCTGGAAAGGCTCTTCAAGCCATCCGTGGTGTGGCAAGGCGAGAGCGGCAACACCACTCCAGACCTGATTATACCCCTAGATTCCGAACACAATACCGATATCATCGGGGGCTCAGGCACCGAAATAACACCATCGGCCCATGTTATCATGGCAGTCATTGCCCCATGGACTGAACCCTTCTTGGCCTACCTTTATAGGCGAGAGCTCCCCGAGGATCAAAACGAGGCTCGCTGCATTGTCCAATGCTTGAAAGCCTACAAGGTCCATGGCGGAGAGCTCTACAAGAAAAGCGTTACCGGAGTACTTCAAAGATGTATCTCCGAAGAAGAGGGACGACAGCTCTTGGCTGAAATTCATGCTGGTCTCGGTGGCCACCACGCCGCGGCTCGGGCCCTTGTGAGTAAGGCCTTCCGTACAGGTTTCTATTGGCCGACAGCCCGAGCAGATGCATAGGACCTTGTCCAACGTTGCGTCGGATGCCAGCTTTTCGCCAACCAAAGCCATATGCCACCCACCGCTCTACAGACAATCCCCATCACTTGGCCTTTTGCGGTTTGGGGGCTTGATATGGTCGGACCCCTTAAAGGAGGAAGCCATAAGAAAAAAATATCTACTGGTCATGGTAGATAAGTTCACTAAATGGATAGAGGCCAAACCAGTTAAAACGGCCAAAGCCGGACCAGTGATAGACTTCATATCTGGTGTCGTGCACCGTTATGGTGTCCCACACAGCATCATCACCGATAACGGCTCCAATTTCATAGCCGATGAGGTGAAAACCTGGTGTGCTAATCTAGACATTAAGCTCGATTATGCTTCCGTCTATCACCCGCAAACAAACGGTCAAGTCGAACGAGCCAATGGTCTTATTATGAGCGGCATCAAGCCTAGACTAGTGCGATCTTTGAAAGAATCGGACAAACACTGGGTTGAGGAGCTCGACTCCGTACTCTGGGGGCTGCGGACCACGCCCAATCGCACTACCGGATACACACCCTTCTTCATGGTGTACGGCGCAGAGGTTGTATTACCCTGCGACATTATTCATGACTCACCTCGAGTGCGCATGTATGAAGAGAGAGAGGCCGAGCTTGATCGGCGGGACAGCTTAGATGCCATGGAGGAGGAGAGCAACGTCGCAAAAGCCCGTTCCGCATTTTATCAACAACAGGCTCGCAGATATCAAAGCAGAGAAGTACGGGCCAAGACTTATAATGTTGCGAACTCATTCTACGCTTGCCGGAGAAGAAAAAGGACAAACTCAAGCCCAAGTGGGAGGGTCCCTTCATCATTGATGAAGTTCTCACCGGAGGAGCGTACCGCCTGCATGATGCATCAGATAATCGCCTAGAGCCAAACCCATGGAACGCGGCCAGACTCCAAAGATTCTACGCCTAGAGCCGAACTCTTTGTTCGCCTTCTTCTCCCTTTTGTTTCCATTACTTTTTCCTCTCTTTTTTCTTTTCTTCTAAGCTTTAAAGGTCTCGTGCGGCTAAACCACGCACCTATGACGTACACATCCTTAAATATGCACGCCCATAATACCTGGGGGCTTCTTGTACAGAAGCTTATTATTATTTTCTGGGCAGTAAGCTCACCACATATGTGTTTTTCCCCATATGTACCTTTTCTTCGCCATTATATGCATCGTTATGACTTAAGTTTTGGCCAAGCTGGGTTGCCTGGCTCCTGTACTTATGCCATACGTTCCCGTTTGTTTGCCTAGGGCATAAAGGGAGCACCTCTGCGATTGTTACTGCCGGGTCATCCGGATGTGTACCTCAGACTGGGTGAAGCCGAAAGCTAGCGTTCTTAAGGGACTATTCAGTCGGCGGACTAAAGATGTTTTCACACTCATTACATTATGAACCCCCAGATGTTACGTATACTGCGATTTTTCAATCATAGTTCGGACATGTATATTTACGCATGTTCACCCAGGGAAAGGAACCCTTAACGGAACTATTCTCTCTGGAAGATGTTTCTTACAATTACAATGTAATATAACATAGCTAGCCGGATACAAGTTGTCTGTTCAAGCAACTATGACCCCTACGCCTGGTTTCCACGCGTACCTCGGTTTATATTACCGAGCGGGTATTCGAAAGCACTCCGCACCTTCGGGTCCAGAGGTCGAAGCGAAAAGGTCTGCCATGACAATCATTTTACAATCCAGCTAGGGACAAATATGTCAAGGAAAGTACATAGTCACGGCGACTCAAAAATTTCCTCTTCTATGCCATCTAACAGGTTGTCTAACTTACAATCCTATTGGGAATATTTTGCGGCTATTTTTACCTGGTCATATACCAAACTAACGGGAATTTCCTTTCCGTCCGACCCTAGAGGTCCAACCGGGCCATATGATTTGGATCCAGCTTGGTGTACCGTGTCTTCACCATGGCCCAGGCCTCTCGCGCACCTTCTCCGCAGGCTGATATCTTCCATAATCGAATACGCCGTCGGGCTCCTTTGAATAGCTCCACGAGCTCCGCCATACTTCCGGGGGGAGGCGGATGGCCATAAAGCCTTGGCAACACTCCGCATTGCTTGCCGAACTTGCTCGTGCCTTTGGGAAAGCTCTTGTAGCAGGTCGCCTTGAGCTCCGGACATTTCCTCGTCGGGACGGCCAGTCAGCATACCTGCAGATATAAATCTGTTAGTTCCTGCCCTCGCCGAATTACAGGGAGACAAGTTCGAAAAAGCATACTGAATATGCCGCCTCGTAGATTCTTATTCTCCTTCACGGAGTCGGCTAGCTGGGCTCGCACATCTTTTAGTTCTTCGCCCAGCAGAGTGTTGGAATCCTGCAGCTTATTCTTCTCATCCCTGACCCGTGCCAGCACACGATCGCCTATGGCCAGTTGCCTTTTGGCTTCTTGCACGACTTGCAAGGCCTCCGTCAGTTGATCTGACGATCCCGCCATGGGGAGTACAAAAAGTTTTAATATTATTGGTATATGACTATATTTTCTCGATGGAGGGGAACATTACCAGGCGAGGCCTCCTTGGATTTCTCTAGTGCGGCGGTAGCAGCAGCCAGCTGGGTCTGACAATTGTCCAGCTCTTGAGACAACTGGTTGTTCTTCTCTGTGAGCACCTGGGTATACAATGATCCTTAAAACAGTTGTATCAACTGCTTCAAGTCTCAGGGGCTACTGGTATATAATTATCAGATTTGTACAAATGTGTACTTACCCGCATATCTTTCTAATGCTGGTCTGTGGCTCTAGTAAGCCCGTCTCGAGCAGCTCAGATGTATGCATCAGCCGAGCTGAAGGCGTTGAATGCCTCTTTTGTAAAGCCAGGGTCGCGAAGAGCGGCCCGCCGGCGTCGATTATTCATAGCGCTTTCCACTTCAGAGTTTGTGACGGATACATCATCTGAATCCTCTGCCGAAGGACAATCCGGCGTCACTCTCATATCGGCCCTTGACTTTAAGGCAGGGTCTGAAGCCTGACTTGTGGAGGCGTGGCCGGCAAGATCCCCGGACATAGTCCGGCGAATGCTTTTCCTGATAAGACACAATGGATATTGTCATAGTTTGATGTGACTGCCAGGGGGCATGAGTGAAAGACCATACCTCTTTGATGAAGGTTCGGCCGTGTTGTCGTTCGCTTTCCTCTTTGAAGATTTGCTCGGCGCGGGCGCCGCTCTCCTGGGAGATGCCTTTGGTGCATGTTGAGGCGTCGGGCGCCTCCCCTTCGGAGCACAAAATAGTGCGGTGGGTGGGGCGTAATGAGGAAACTCTTGTGAAGAAGGTGTCTTTTGATTACTTACATGCGAAGCAGGGAGGAGTCCAGGATAGTCGGCGATGATGGCCACTTTCGTGCCATGATAGCTCGTTTGGTAGAATACTCCATCCTCAAGCTCCACAAATATGTCCGGATCCTCTTCGAATCCGGGGTCAAGGTCCCGTTTGTGATCCTCTGGCTGTGGGGCGGGGCTATGGATCCCCTTGGTAACCTTCCGCCATTCCTGTTACAAATGGATGGGTTAATGACCATTAAAAGTGACTCAGGGAGAGGATTGAGTAAAGTAGTGGGATTATAACTCACCCAGCTAGGAGGATTGTACATGGAAAATCCATCTCGACGCTTAATACGAGTGAACTCCTCTTTCTCCCCTTTGTACAGTTCGACCAATATTTTGGCCAAAGCGGCGGGGGTGTCCGGACCCTTCTGACCGCAGCGGGAGGCGTCATCTTCCCCATTGTAGTGCCACATGGGGAACCCTCTGTATTGGAGTGGCTGAACCCCCGCACTATGGAAGTCGGCATTACCTCGACTATGGATAGTCCGGACTAGGCGAGCGTCTTTATCTTGCCCATCAATTGACGGACATCCGCGCTATCTTCCTCCTCGAGGCTCCGAGGGCGCCAGCTGTGGCGTTTCTTCAACGCAGCGCTTGAAAATTTGGGAATACCCATTCGGACTGGGTCGGGAAGGGCAACGTCCTTGATATAGAACCACTTGGAAGGCCACTCTTCGGACACCTTCTTCGGCGTGCCGGGCAGGTATCCGGTCCCGGCGATGCGCCATACCTCGGCTCCACCCACTTTGAATATTGATCCCTCTTGGTTACGAGGGACGAGGCAGAATAGTTTCCTCCATAATTCAAAATGGGCCTCACAACCCAGGAATAGCTCACAAAGAGCAACGTAACCCGCAATGTGCAGGATGGAGGCAAGAGTGAAATTGTGCAGTTGGAGGCCATAATACTCCAGAAGTCCTCGGAGGAATGGGTGGATTGGAAATCCGACGCCTCTTAGCATGTAGGGATCGAAGCATACTCGTTCCCGCCTAGATGGATTGGGAAAATTCTCCGCTTGAGCCCCGCCGTTGAAGGAAGTCAATCCAGCTCGAACGGGGACTAGATCCGCAGGGGGAAGAAATCCCTGTGTTTGCAGCTTCACTAGCTGACCGTGGGATATGGAACATCTCTCCCAATCGCCTTTTTTGGGGCCGTGGGGACGGGAGGAAGAACTGGGAGCGCCAGCCATGTTGGAGTGGTTCCTCCTAGCAAGCTCTGAGGATTTTCCGCGTGGTGTGGAACAGATCTGAGATCCAATCTCTTCAAATAGATGCTTTTCTCACATGGCCGGGGTGTTATGTGCAAAAAATACCCTGACCTCTCGTATTCGCTCGACACGTGGAAGCTGAAGCCATGGATGCACAGAAGCTGAGGGGTACGACATTAAATGGATGGCCGAATATAGCTCTTTGAAGTCATCGGAGGAGGAACCCGCCTTGCAATGCCGAAGACAATCTGCACGCCAGACACATCGTCATCGAAAGCCTGGTGGGGCTACTGAGGGAGTCCTGGATTAAGGGGTCCTCGGGCGTCCGACCTGTTGGACGTGGGCCGGACGGATGGGCTGTGAAGATACAAGACTGAAGACTCTCACCCGTGTCCGGATGGGACTCTCCTTGGCGTGGAAGGCAAGCTTGGCGTCCGAATATGAAGATTCCTTTCTCTGTAACCGACTTTGTACGACCCTAGTCCCCTCCGATGTCTATATAAGCCGGAGGGTTTAGTCCATAGGGACAATCATAATCATACAGGCTAGACTTCTAGGGTTTTAGCCATTACGATCTCGAGGTAGATCAACTCTTGTAATACTCATATTCATCAAGATCAATCAAGCAGGAAGTAGGGTATTACCTCCATAGAGAGGGCCCGAACCTGGTAAACATCGTGTCCCCTGTCTCCTATTACCATCGACCTTAGACGCATAGTTCGGGACCCCCTACCCGAGATCCGCCGGCTTTGACACCGACACACAGGTTCCGAACCACGTGCATCCACGTCCGTCAAGCCTGATCAGGCGCCGGTCATCGAATTCAGCGCCGCGGACATCTTCCGGCACTCACCTTTAGGCGATGTACTAAACTCATTAAAAGCCCTCTCCTTAGCACGGGACTCACAGCCGAATTATATCCGGTTTGAACTGGGGGCTGATGATGGGGAATTTCACTTCCCACCCACCTCCCACTTAATAGCCACTGTCAAAGACTTAACCGACATGCTCGATTATGGCTCCGAAGACAACGACCGTATGGACGACGATGTTGGAGAGGAGCAGGCCGAAAATCCGCCGTTCACCGGACGTTGGATGGCCACCTCTTCGTATGACGTATACATGGTGGATACACCCAAAGTGAGTAACGGCGATGACAAAGAAGATCGAGTCAAGGATAAACCTCCTGAGATACAGCAAAAGAGCCGACGACAGCAGTGCCGCTCTAAGTCACGCCATGGAAAAACAGCAATACCGGCACAAGAGAAAACAATACTCTAGACGATGCCGAAGACAATGAAGACCCCGTCGAGCCAACCTCCGAACAGGACGAACGGGAAGATAGGCGAGTTAGCCCTGATGAACAGGCCGTAAACAAAGACTCGGAGGACAGTAATTATCTCCCGCTCTCCGAGGATGAGGTGAGCCTCGGCAACGAGGATTTTATTATGCCTAAGGAACCTCTCGAGCAGGAGCGCTTTAAGCGCCGACTAATAGCCACTGCAAGGGTCCTGAAAAAGAAGCAGCAGCAGCTTCAAGCTGATCAAGATCTGCTCAACGATAGATGGACTAATGTCCTGGCGGCCGAGGAATACGGCCTCGAGCGCCCAACCAAAAGTTACCCGAAGCGCAAATTGCTACCTCATTTCGATGACGAGGCACTTGAGCCCGTACCATCAGCGCGTAATGCGGTTGAGTGACCACCACGTGGTCGGGACAAAGCGGCAACTCAAGTCGAACACCAGCCCGTACTGCCTCGCCGTAAAGGCAGAGACAAAACAGCTCGGGGATATACATATGACCTGCGGCCGGACCTGGAAAGTAGAGCATGACAGACCAAATCGATCTATGGATCACGGGGGCGTGCCCCGACACGTGACGACGGCTACCTAGCCAGACACGACAAGCATAATCATGGCCGGACCAAAAAACTGCAGACGGACTCCATCCGAGCTACGTCGTGACGTGGCCCGATATAGAGGTGTCGCACACCCCCTTTGCTTCAGTGATGAAGTAATGGAACACAAATTCCCAGAAGGGTTTAAACCCGTGAACATCGAATCATATGATAGGACAACAGACCCCGTGGTATGGATCGAGGATTTTCTTCTTCATATTCATATGGCCCGCAGTGATGATCTTCATGCCATCAAATACCTCCCATTAAAACTAAAGGGACCAGCTCGGCACTGGTTGAACAGCTTGCCCGAAAACTCCATTGGCAGCTGGGAGGACCTGGAAGACGCCTTCCGCGATAACTTCCAAGGTACATACGTCCGACCTCTGGATGCTGTTGACCTAAGTCACATTTTCCAACAGCCCGGAGAGTCAGCCAGGAAATTCTGGACTAGGTTCTTAACTAAAAAGAACCAGATTGTCGACTGTCCCGATGCCGAAGCCCTAGCGGCCTTTAAACACAGCATCCGTGATGAATGGCTCGCCCGACACCTCGGCCAGGAAAAGCCGAAGTCCATGGCAGCCCTCACGGCACTCATGACCCGCTTTTGCGCGGGCGAAGATAGCTGGCTAGCCTGTAGCAAAAACAATATAAGTGAACTTGGCACCTCTGAAGCCAGAAATAGCAACGGCAAGCCCCGACGCAATAGACACAAGCGTCGAAACAAGGATAACAATACCGATGACACGGCGGTCAACGCCGGATTCAGTGGCTCCATGTCCGGCCAGCGGAAGAAGCCATTCAAAAGGAACAACCTGGGCCCATCCATCTTGGACCGCATACTCAATCGTCCATGCCAGATACACAGCACCCTAGATAAACCAGCCAATCACACCAACAAAAGTTGTTGGGTTTTTAAACAGGCCAGCAAGATAAATGCCGAGAACAAAGAGAACGGTTGCAAAGCAAAGACGATGACGAGGAGCCCCGTCCACCGAACACAGGGGGACAGAAGAAGCTTCCCCCTCAGGTCAAAACGGTGAACATGATATACGCTACCCATATCCCCAAGAGGGAGCGCAACCGTGCGCTCAGGGACGTCTATGCAATAGAGCCAGTCGCCCCAAAATTCAACCCATGGTTGTCCTGCCCGATCACTTTCGATCGCAGGGACCATTCGACTAGTATCCACCACGGCGGTTCAGCCGCACTGGTCCTTGACCCAATAAGCGATGGATTCCACCTCACGCGAGTCCTCATGGACGGGGGCAGCAGTCTTAACCTACTCTATCTGGATACAGTGCGCAAAATGGGCATCGATCCATCAAGGATTAAGCCCACCAAAACTACCTTTAAAGGAGTCATACCAGGTGTAGAGGCCCGCTGTACGGGCTCGATCACACTGGAGGTTGTCTTCGGATCTCCGGACAACTTCCGAAGCGAGGAGTTGATCTTCGATATCGTCCCCTTCCGCGGCGGCTATCACGCACTGCTCGGACGAACCACATTTGCTCAATTCAATGCGGTGCCACACTATGCTTACCTCAAGCTCAAGATGCCCGGACCACGCGGTGTCATAATAGTTAATGGAAACACGGAGCGCTCCCTCTGCACCGAGGAGCACACCGCTGCCCTAGCAGCAAAAGTACAGAGCGGCCTTTTTAAGCAGAACCTTAATTCGGCGGCCAAGCTCCCGGACACTGTCAAGCGAGTCCGGACTACTCTGCAGAAGGACAGTCCAGCTCGTCAAGAGCTCAACTAGCAATTTGGCTTCCGTCCCAGTCCCGAACAAATGGTGACGTTCGTACCACACGTACATAACTACGCACTCAAAATACCATGGGCAGAGACGAAGGCATAACCAGACTGTGGTCCATAATACGGCTCGACCTTCCATGGACACACATACTTTCACTCTTCTTTTTATCCTTTTCAGGTTTCTTTTCCACAAGCCACTCGCGGCAGCCTGCTCATCGGTCCTTTCGAAGGACAGATACACCAAGGTGGCAAGTAGCACAGACGCTTGGGGGAAATTTCTAGATGTTTTTCTCAACGGTCATTCTACCTGTTTTCAGGACCCACACGCAAGCTCGCCCCTTGATCTTGGCATGTTAAATAGCCCGGTTGCTCATCGCAGTATTTGTACAAATACGCGTTGACTTATTAATTAAATTATAATGAGAACTGTTTGCGGCCCAACTTATGTGGCACTAGCTTACAATTTCATTTTATTTCGTTATTCTTATCGATTGCGCACGTACACTCTGGTACGCTTTAATTCGCCAGGGGCTTCATTGTGCTCCATACTATGGCAACAAAGTCCGAACACTTTTACAATACAGTTCGGCACCACGAATTCAGCATTATATGCATTGGCTCCGAATCATGTCTTTGGTCAATAGTTGGGTTGCCCAGCTCCTGTGCTTACTACCTTACGTTCCGCTATATCGGCTAGGGTAGTAAAGGGAGAACTACTGCGATTGTGTCCTGGTTTATCCGGATGAGCACCTCAGTAGAGAAAGCCAAAAACTGACTGTCATGATGCGGCGTGAGCCGGTCAACTGTTCGGAGGTTACAAATCTTTTGCGATTTTTTCCGCATTATGCGACGAATCGGTCTTTACCCGATCAGGTGTTTACAGCACCCTAGTTCTGACTCACGAATACTAGGGGCTGCGCCTAAATTTCTATTGTCAAACTCCTATGGCTAATTGAGGGTGATAAAGCCACATAGTCCGATTGCCTAGTTCGTTGCGCTAAACACCTCCTTCAAGTACCAAACCTTTGGATCAAGAGTGTTTAGATTCCATCCCGAACACCTCCGTACTACCTACGTGGGGGCTGAAGCCGATGACTGGCCAACTCTCAGATTTAATAAAAACGGCCACATAGGAGGTAAAATTTCAAAAATTAAACAAGCATTATATTACATATCAGCTTTGGTTCATTCCACAGGACAGGATAAACATGAATGTATTCATTCAAAAATAATGTCCTTAGCACATTGCTCCGCTACAATGCGGGATCCTCTAGGACATCATCAAAATATCGCTCGGGCGTGCGGTGCTCCTTGACCTCGGGCGGTCCCTCGGTCGCGAGCTTGACGGCATTCATCTTCGCTCACTGCACCTTGACACGGGCGAAGGCCATCCGCGCACCTTCGGTACAGACCGACCGCTTGATGGCGTCAAGCCGGGGGCAGGCATTGACCAGCCGCTTCACGAGCCCGAAGTAGCTGCTGGGTATGGCTTCGGCAGGCCACAACCGGATTGTCAAGTCCTTCATGGCCAGTTCGGCCACCCTATGCAGTTCGACCAGCTATTTTAGCTGATCGCTAAAGGGCACCGGATGTTTTGGCGCAAGGTATTGCGACCAGAACAGCTTCTCCATTGAGCTCCCCTCTTCGTCTCGGAAGAATTCCACAGCTTTAGAAACACTGCGCGATAGATCCGCAAACGCCCCTGGAGAACTCCAAATCCGGGTTAGTAAGAGATACCTCTTCTTCACATACTTACTTTGCATAATAAAAGCCTTACCCGCCGTGATTTTCTTGGCCTCTTGGATTTCCTGGAGGGCGCCTTGGGCTTCAACCTGGGCCTCTTGTGCGCTTTGGTGGGCCTTTGCAAGCTCGGACTCTTGATCCACAATCTTGCGCTCCAAGGACTCGTATTTCTTCACGGCGTCCTGGAGTTCTTGCTGGATCTCCCCGACCCTGGCCTCGTGCTTTTCGCGGATGGATTGTTCTTCCGCCGCTCTCTCCTGGGCTTTTGCCAGCGCGGCCTTGAGGGTCTCCACCTCGGTCGCAGCTCCTACGACATATCGTGATACTGTGATCCACATGAAACAATTCATATCTTTCTAGATTTGAATAGGCCATTACATACCTTGCTTGTCCTCTAGCTGCTTTTTTACACGGCCGAGCTCTTCCTCGGTCTGCTCCAGACTCTACCTCAGTCTGGAGACTTCAGCAGCGTGGGAGGTCGCAGCCAGCAATGACGCCTGCTTATTCACATAGACATGTATGGTTAGTTTCTTGCGAAAATTATTTGATCCTCTGTCTGGGTTTTTTCGAACACTGGACAGAGTCTCAGGGGCTACTATCTATACTGTGACATTCTTTTCACATAACTGCGTTGCTTACCTCAAAGCCTGTTAGAAGGCTTGTGCAGGCTTCGGTCAGTCTGCTCTTCACAGACTGAATCTTCTCAATCACCGTACCCATGAGGGTACGGTGTTCCTCAACAATGGAAGCACTTCGCAGCGCTTCCAGTAGAGTATCCGGTGCCTCTGGTTGGACAGAGGTCATCAGCGGAATGGGCACACCTCCTTCTTTCGAAAGAGGCTGCTTGCCGGATTTCGGAGCCGTATAGGTCTCCGGGACCGTATTCGGCTGGGGGCCGAATTGCATATGGCCCCCATCACCAGTCTCCATGGGGATTTGCTCCCCCATGTGTCCGGTGGCCGGGGTTGCACCCTCTGATGCCGCCCTGATGGCCTCCTGCGTCTTTCCCTGGCCTGGGATCCTTCGGGAGAACAGCTCGGTGTCGTCCATGGCCCTGGGAGAGGAGGACGCCGGAAGGGATCCGCTATCCATCACCTTCGGGTCCAGCGAATTCCCCGAAGATGAGGATCGCTCAAGGTCGGAACGAGCCGGACTGCAAGTGCATGATTCCACACTTTAAAACTACGAAGTAAAGAGGCTGATATATGAATGCGTCAGGGTCGTTGAGTACTCACGATTCGGCCAGGGGCTTATCTCGGGGGTGCCACTCTGGGCTGCTATCGATGTCCCACGCGGAGTTATCCGTGAGGGAGACCTTCCCCTTCTTGGACACATCTGCCTCCAGATTTGTGGGGGCCGCCCTTTTCTTCCTTCCCCCCTCAGGGGGAGAGTTGCTTTCCTCCTCCTCCTCGTGCTCGGTGGCGGAGGAGTGAGTCTCGGCGTCTTCAGACGTCACGTCGGAAGCGCCCTTGCGGCGGAGACCACTTCTGGTCTCCTTGGCCTTTTTCTTGGCCTTCCTCTCCGGCGCCTGGCAGGGTGCCGGAACCAGCATCTTTGTCAAACGCAGGATAGCTGCATCGTCGGGCAGCGTAGCCGGACACTGGATCCGCTCCGCCTTCCTTGTCCAGCCCTGAAAAGTTAAATGGGGAAGCTTAGACATCTTCCTCGAATATACAGGAGGAGGATATATCTCGTAATATGCAGAACTCACCGGAGTGGCTGGATGAGTCAGGTCATGACCGCGGTCCTCGGTCGTCTCTGGCCACGTCTGGTTTCCCTTGAATAGCACCTTCTAGATATCTTCGTGCGTGGTGCCAAAGAATCATTGCAAGGTCTGGTGCTTGGCCGGATCAAACTCCCACAAATGGCAAGTCCGGCGTTGGCAGGGAACGATCCGGCAACAAGCATCACCTGGATCACGTTGACGAGCTTAATGTTCTTGTCCACCATGCTCTTGAGACGTGTCTGCGGCGGTGTCGGCTCATCTGACGAAGCCTAGTCCAGACCCTTCTCTAGCCAGGAGGTGAGCCGCATTGGGACCCCGGACTTAAATTCAGGAGCCGCGGCCCAGGTGGTGTCGCGGGACTCTGTGACGTAGAACCACTGCTGTTGCCACCCTTTTACGGTATCTACAAAGGTACCTTTGGGCCATGTAACGTTGGGCATCTTGCTCACCATGGCGCCTCCGCGCTCTGCGTGTTGACCATCCACCACCTTCGGCTTCACATTGAAAATCTTTAGCCATAGTCCGAAGGAGGGTGGGATGTGGAGGAAGGCCTCGCACACGACAATAAATGCCGAAATGTTGAGGAAATAATTTGGGGCTAGATCATGGAAATCTAGCCCGTAGTAGAACATGAGTCCGCGGACGAAAGGGTGGAGAGGAAACCCTAGCCCGCGGATGAAGTGGGGGATGAACACCACCTTCTCATGGGGCTTCGAGGTGGGGATGATCTGTCCCTTGGCCGGAAGCCGGTGGGCGATTTCCTTGGCTAAATACTCCGCCTCTTGGAGCTTCGTGATGTCCTTCTCCTTGACGGAGGAGGCCATCCACTTGCCTTGCGCTCCAGATCCGGACATGGTCGGAGAGCTTTTTTGAGGCGGAAAAGATGAGAACTTGGGCGTTGGAGCTCGAGAATGGGAGGGGTAGAGAGAAAGAAGGCTTGGGTGAAAGGGGGTGAATCCTTATCTCCTTATAAAGGCAGTGAATATCAAGCGCCTCCCCACTCGCCTTAAAACTCGCCTATTTCCCAAGGGTCGTGCAGATGGCGCGGTTGGATTACCCACGCCCGTATTGATGAGAATCCCGTAATAAGGGGACACGATCTCTGCTTTGGCAAGACGTGCCAATGAAACCGCATCTTAAAACATGGAGCGGCAGGCCAAAAATAATGACCGGGTGGTGACGTGGCGTCCTGCTACAAAAGTTGTCAGTGGATGGGACTCGTGAAATATTATACTCTCTGCGGTTGTGTATGGTACTTTTTTTGTAGAACCGGACACGTTCTTTGTGTTCGAAGGTTGTTTTGGAGTATTCGGAGGAGGAACCCGCCTTGCAATGCCGAAGACAATCTGCGCGCCGAACACCTCGTCATTGAAGCCTGGTTCACGGACTACTAAGGGAGTCCTGGATTAAGGGGTCCTCGGGCGTCCGGCCTGTTGGACATGGGCCGGACTGATGGGCTATGAAGATACAAGACTGAAGACTCTCACCCGTGTCCGGATGGGACTCTCCTTGGCGTCGATGACAAGCTTGGAGTTCGGATATGAAGATTCCTTTCTCTGTAACCGACTTTGTACAACCCTAGTCTCCTCTGGTGTCTATATAAACCGGAGTGTTTAGTCCGTAGAGGCAATCATAATCATATAGGCTAGACTTCTAGGATTTTAGCCATTACGATCTCGTGGTAGATCAACTCTTGTAATACTCATATTCATCAAGATCAATCAAGCAGGAAGTAGGGTATTACCTCCATAGAGAGGGCCCGAACCTGGGTAAACATTGTTTCCCATGTCTCTTGTTACCATCGACCTTAGACGCACAGTTCGGGACACCCTACCCGAGATCCG